>NC_064408.1:50670454-50973484 GCF_023375975.1 Astyanax mexicanus
CTCTGCCATTTAAGGAAACGGGAAATTAAGCAAGCTAGCTAATGAGACAAACTACTAGCATTTTTTTATGCTTGTTATGAATAAAAAGAACATTAAACATTAAAACTACACATTAACTATGATAAAGTAGTATTTTTTAACAAGGAAAATACTGTTTTTTTCGGCGCTTGTGCCGCCATCTTGCCAGTGATTCTCAAAACTCTGCTTGAACTGGGCCTCTAAAAAGCTCAGTTTGAAGGGTCTTATAACTAATTTTACAGAAGCTGAACAGCTCTGGAATCTTTACTGACACAGGAGTACACACTCCAGTAAAAATGACTGACATGACACATTCAAACAGAACTAAAATCACAGAAGATGTCTGGAAATGATTCCTTTACCCCAGGTAACACTAATCCCATCCGAATAGGTCTTTAGACAATCATAGCAAATATAATTAAAAAGGTCTGTTGGTCTCCCTGCCTGGCCTAAGGCAGAAATATAGACCTGCTGGGAGTCCCAATGGGTTCGGGTCTATGCAATTAGGTATACACTGTGGACTGCACACTAGTGATTTACAAAAACAACCGTGCAAAAACAGGAACCACACGTAGTACTCCTTAGGATTTAAGAGACCTGGGACTTTACGGGTTATAATAACAACACCACTGTGAATATTAGTTCCAGTACATAATAACTGCATTAAAACAAAAGAGGATCCCCAAAAAGAGGATACTGCCAACACGCTCAAACATGAACTTTCCAACGATTTTGTTTTGTACATAGAGATCCTTACTAATGTATCTTCTTTTCAGAACGTCTCTTGTCGTGCTTCACCCCCCTGTGATTGTTACCTTGGGATAATGTACTGTTGACTATATATATTTTTCTCCTTTTCCATTCCTTTCTTTATTTCGTGTGATGCACATTTGTGTTTTTGTTTGGTGAAAGCTTGTGTCTCTCTAATGGAGCATTCATCTCTTTTATAGAGAACGTGACACCACCACACTGCCAGGTCTGACAAGTTAATCATACACACAGCAGATCTTGACAGTGTTATAGATCTCAATGAGGTATGGATGCCATAAGGCAGCACTTTGTTCTGTTCTGTTTTTTTATTTTTTTTTTAATATTATCAATACTTGCTAATATTACCAGTATAGCCCCCAGAAACCCTAAATCCATCAGTCTCCTGGGTGGTAGTCCATGTCGTGTTTGACTCATTGCTCAATTCAACTCATTAGATTGATCCGAATTGGATCAATGCATTGTGTGCCTTATGTTTCCTGAGGATGTGAAAAAGCAGTGTTGTCATTATTAATGGTGTAACTACTAGTGATGCACAGTGACATCAGAACTATATTAGAATTGTCTGATATTATTTAAAAAAAAATAATAATATGTATATCAACACTGGGCAAATGTGGCTGGAATTTTAATTGGTATTCACAGTGACAGTGCTACAAAAAAGTGTGGATGGCTAGGGGTCAAAGTTTCTGTTAATTTGAATACAAAATTTACAATGTACAATGAAGGCATACAACTGAAGTAGGAACATTTCTTCCGTATTTCATTTCGTCCAGATCCTTTTTATTTTATATGTTTGGAAAGTAATGTAAAATCCAAGGGCCAGAGGCAAATGTTTGGGTATCTTCATGGTCATACTTAGTAATCTTATTTGTCAGGTATAACAGCCTGTAAATGCTTTTTGTAGCTGCTAAGATTTTCAATTTGGGGTGTTTTCACCAATTCTTTCTTTCAAGGCTTATAGTTTTGTGTGATTTTGGGACATATTGCATTTGCCTCTCTTTAGAGCTCTATTTAGAATTTGTCGATGATGTGTAAGTCTGGAACTGTGAAGGCCATCGCAAAACCCTCAGTTTGCACCTTTGGACGTCGTGTTTTGTGGATTTTGAAGTGCGTTTCTGCTGCAGATGTCATCATCTTCTCATCTTTAGCTTTTTTACACATTGTGTGATTGATATTTAACTGAACTAAATTGTATAAGTTTATCAGGCTTGTTTGGATGATCATTAAAAAACTTTATACACAGAATTATGTGGTAAGGATACAGGACAGGTTTTGATGATGGTCATACCATAATTGTGCAGAAATTTTGGCATGGTAGAACAACCATACCAGAGTCTGCTAAACCTTCCTGAAAAT
Organism: Astyanax mexicanus; assembly: GCF_023375975.1. Classification (NCBI taxonomy): domain Eukaryota; kingdom Metazoa; phylum Chordata; class Actinopteri; order Characiformes; family Acestrorhamphidae; genus Astyanax; species Astyanax mexicanus. The sequence continues at coordinate 50,672,600 of NC_064408.1, forward strand.
CTGTAGCAGTCAATCAAGTGCTTTAATTTGCCTATTTAACTATTCTATAATTAGGTTTAATTGGCCTTTCGGACTTCAATGTGACCTTCACTGTTTCTGTTCTGGCCTTCTCCTCCTTTGGAGGAGTGCTCAACTGTATTTACTGTACTCGTGTAGCACTGAATGTTTGAATGTCCATATATTTTTTATACTGTATTTGTTACATTCATGTGTAATCCTAACCAAGGGAAATTTGGTCACAATTTCTGCACTTTACAAAAGGTTATGTATTAATATCTGCAGACAAGTTCATGAAAAATATCAGGTACCACCATTTACCCACAATTGCCATATAAGTGCATTCCTAGTAGCTACCACAAAAAACTACAGACTATTTAGCTTGCACTGGAACTATGTGACTAATGTATCAAACAGTCACTAGAAGCAATAGCAATAACCAACCTGTACACTTTACACTTTAGGGCAGTGAGAAACGCAAGTCCTGTAACTACACAGCATTTTAAAAGGAGATTATCAACTGGAGGGTTTAACTCCTGTTCAGGAATATGAGCCATATTTTTTTTCCCCCTGACACTGCTATGTTAAAACTAGAATAAAACAGCAAATGCACAGCTTAAAGGCTAAGCACCTCCTAAAGAATCTCAAAGAAGATTTTTTTACATTATTTTATCTTCTAAAAATATAAACATGAATAAAAAATGACAATTACAAATGCAATTTACTTTAAAATCAAATACTTCAAGTAAATTGACGGGAAAACCTGAGTCGCTACAGAAATTTCATAAAGATGCAGATTGACGCCACTGGTGGAAAACAGTAAACAGCGCCGCTCTTAAACAACCATTAGCTTTGACAGTGCTGGTTCTTCAGATTCTGATTTTTCAGATTTTTTTAATCAACGAAGACAAATCTGCAGTGATTGTAGGGAAGAATGTACAAATAATAATGACTGTGATCTGCCTCTCTCGACAGAGCCTGCAGGTATCCTTAATAGCTCACTGCAAAGTTTCTAATATTCGTTATTTAGGTAGCTAACCTATTTTAGCTAAGCTAACTAAAGAAAAAATTAGAAACTTTGTCTTGACCTATTAAGGACACCTGCTAGCCAGTATATTTTAGATTGCAAAAGTTTAATTTATGAACAACTCTATAAATCTCCATAATTCAACTACCTAAAATAGTTTTAGTCAAGAAGCCACCAAGCCTTTAGGCTAACCACTTACCAGACCACAATGGAGAACGGCACTGAGCAATATTACTAACGAGCAGGGCTAATTAATGCAGTGGAAATAGAAGAAGTCATTTCACTTACTCTGTTTACTTCCATGACACCGAAGCTCTTGAACACCTCTCCATAACTTCTTTACGTGCCCATTTTGTTGGAAAAGCAGCAGTTTTAAGATTCAGTCATCGTGGTAGTCCGGTGTTGTGCCTAATACAGCACCCCCTCTAGGAAAAGCACCCTCTCTCGAGAGAGGGAAAGCTATGTCACTTGAATTGAAAGCTAAAACCGTCTGCTGACATTAGTTTGTTTATTTTGACCAAATAAATTTGAATAAGTCTCATTTCACTAATCAGTAACTAATCAGAGGGGTGCTTTTGCTGGGGACATTGGTGTGCTAAATTTGGCACAACAGCGGCTTTTCAAATCCCTTAGTCGAGTTTATCTTCAGGAGTGAAGTGACCGCTACATATAACGGATTGCGCAGCCGTTCCAGTGTGCCCTTTTATACTTTTTGGATATTTTGGGGTCTTTTGGCCATTTGTACACAGGTGTCTCACTGTACATCGCTTTACTGCAGACAAAACAACACTTTTGGGTCATTTTGCACCAGTTTTGCACCAGTTCATCTGGTTCAACTTCTTGAGTTGTTTTCCACCTTCTATGTCACGTATGACATGTGACAAACTACAAAGACAGCGGATGTTGCCAAAAAAAGTCTTTTAAGCTGTATTCCTTAAATTTGTGGTAAAAAAAAAAAATAATAAAAATCGAACCATCGCTAATCACAAGTTAGAAGCTTAGGCTGTATTTATGTTTTAGTAAATTTCATATTAGCTGGTGCTTAGCCTTTAAGCAGTATTAGGAGTTAAATGCCTGAATTCTGTACTCTTCTCCATGTTCACACATTGCTTCATGCCATGTATAATCAAACTAAATAATCAAATCTTCTTGAGATTATAGATCAATGTTCTCTGTTTCCAGGCGAGAGTGTGATATAAACTCTAGACATTTTTACATGGTTGGATTAATTTCCTCCTCATGGTTAATTTCCTCTCTTACTCCTCCTTTCTGGTAAACACCAAGAGGAAGTTACCTGGACAGGGATTCATCATTTTGAATAGAGATTTTGAATTAAAAGCAAAATACTGTGGTAAATGTGTTACCTTTAACTTCGGGAGGAAACAGGGAAACTATTTAAACTCTTTACATACCTCTAAAACAAAAGTAGCCTAAACTATGAACACTGGGCTTTTTGGGGGATTTTCCCAGAAACAGCAGCAAAATTGGAAAAGTAGGCTGGAATAATTTATCACATAAATAATTTCAAAGAAAAAGTTTTCACTATCCGATAACCTTTACTCAAAACATTCTTTTGGCTGCTGCTGAAACACATTGCCCTCATGCACCAGTAGGTGGGGCAAAATGGTATTAATTAATATAATATTTCACATTCCTCTTCCCCCACTCAAACCTATTATCAAGCTAAAACCCTTGCAGGAAAATCTGAGCCCCTCTCTGGTACCACATTTCTCTTAGAAATGTCACAGTACAGATTTCCAATTCACGTTAACATTTACACTAATGATGTAAACAATGCCATTCAGAGTGGTTCTGTGTGAAGGAGTTCATTGTGGTAAAAATGGATTTCTTTATATTGGTAATAAATAGAAAACAGGAAAATACTACCATTATACACAATCTATATACAATCTCAAACATGACTTGTATTTATGTTCATTATTTTTAGACGGGTAAAAATAAAGCACAAATAGACCCTTTAAGACTGCACAAGCCTTGTACCACTGTTTATACCATTATGTAAAATGTTGTTACCAGTTCAGCTAAAAAAAAAAAGCTATTCATAACTCTCAGCACATCATTTTTGGTTGTCTTATCACCCTAAATTAGTTTAACCATAAAATAACTATATCTACACTCATAAAAATGGTTGTCTTGATTGAGTTCATGAAGAACCATGTTTGTATGCTTTTAATACTTCACTTGAAGTTCTTCATGCTGATATATCTCTTTAACAATCATGGTTCTTCATGGGACTAACACAGCGCTTCTTCACCAAAACAACTCTGGTACTTGAATCAATTCCATTCGGGATTATAAAAAAAAGTGAACCAGCCTGCATTTCCACCAATTTTAGTGGAACCGTCAAATCGTCACATAAAACATTATTCCCGCTGCAAATGAACATTCCTTGTTCTGCAACCTACTTTTGTTGGTGGAAACGCGGTGAACCGGTTCAAAATTAGGTTCGCAAACCAGAATGGTGCCGGTTCCATTCCGGTGGAAACAGGTATTAGCAGACCGGTATTAGCAGTATGCAGCATTAGCTACAATAGCCTCATAGCTCCAGTGCAAACTTAAAAGTAAAAAAAAAAAAATGTCTTAGCTGGCCAACTACATATTGGAGGGAAAGACAATGCAGCTCTTAAAATCCAAACAGTGCAGCTACAAACAGAGCAGTAATGGAACTTTTTTAACTTGTAGAGTTTTTATAACCAAACAGATCATATTTTCTCGTCCTCTTTAACTCAAAATCTTTCAATAAACATTGATAATGGAACTGTGATATACTCGCATAATACACTTGAGGTTCGTGCTATAGCGTGTAATATTGGCACTGCTGTCAATATTAAACGTTACAGCACTTCCTCTCGTGTATTATTGCTTAAATACTGGATGTTAAAAGGGAGTTTGGAAGACCTGCATATATTTTGGATCTGGAGATTTACTAGCATATGGCTGGTGATTATGCTCATTTGTAATTTGTAAAGCTACCAGATCTAGCTCTTGGATCTTACCCTATGTTCTAATCCCAATGTTTTTCCAGTCTGTGAGGGTACTCAGACGTTTTAGTAGGGGTTAAAGTTAATTACAGCGGACTGACTTTGACGCTAAGTGATTAGCTGGATCGTGTTTTGAGCCAATTTGCCCGCCTGTCTCTGTAATTGTAGCAGTGTAGAATTGCCTCGTTGACTGGAATAAGAAGGACAGGGCTCTTATACCTTAGGAAATCAAGCCACTGAACTTTAGAAACACTAACTGAGGCATTGTTTAAAGGCCTGAATGGTTAAATTGTTGCTGTGGTAGTGCGAAGCCTTGGGACTTGAGCTTGAAATGTTATGTATTTAACATTTATCTTCCCTTTTTTTTCCACAGAACCAAGACTTCCGGATGAGTGAAGGACTTCGTAATATGTTTGTCGAGGACTAAAGTAGAGAGTGTTAAAATGTGAAAGCTGGTAATGAACTGCTCGGAGAACACTGCCGCTCCTGAGCTCTACAGTAATAGACAGCGGTTACATCTGAATTCCTGAAGCACTGCAGTGGACCAGTGTGTGTGTGTGTGTGTGTTTGGGGGGGAGTGGGTGGTGTTAGGGGTTATTATTCACCTTTTCCAGTGACTACACAAAGCCATGATGTACTTATTGACGAAAAAGAACAGGAGTCAAAGGGGATGACATCAATTTGGTCAGGGTAGGGGCATTAAGGGACTGTTCACCGCTGGGGGAAAAAGGGGGTTTTCGCTATTGTTTTCCTCACAATGAGGCCATCATTGTTCTGTCTGCCCTGGGAGAAGCACAAGAATGATGTGTTAACTTGCTTTTAAATGTTCTCGAACAAAATGTTACCTTTTGTGTGTGTGTGTGCGTGTGTGTGTTTGAGGCATGCTTTGGGTTTCTAATTGTTATAAAATAGTACCTTAGTCTGCGCAGACTGAAATTAGCGAAGCCAAAAAAAAAAACTAAAAGAGCCAGGCAGTTCAAAAGAAACGTTTTTGAAAGTCATTTAAATTTGTTGGATAGTAATCTCTGTTAATTATTCTTAGCTGTAGTTAATGATTGTGGAAATTCTCTAGCTTCTTTCTTTGGTTTACATTGTTAGAATTAATGTTCTTTTTTCTTTTTGCTGTTAATTGTTCGTACAGCGTCGGAATATGGCCATTGTTATGCTTGAATAGCAATGGATAGCAATGAATTTCAAAACATTGCAACGCAGATGGAAACAGAGAGGATGATCATTTTTGTTGTCTTTTATAAACTTTGCACTGCTGTGAAAATAAAATTATTTTTCCAATTTAACTTCAAGTCTTTCATTAATTCTTCTTCTTCTTCAAGAGACGCACTTTCCGCGACGTTTTCTTTTCTTTGTTTTTCTTTGTTAAGAGACAGTTATCAGCAGAGTCTTTAACATTCAGTCACACTTCCACCAACACACCATTAAAAAAATCTGCTCATACGCACAAACACAAAGACTTTCAGTGATTTGTCATTTATTTCATCAGTTGGGTTGCAGCTAAAAACTAAAGAAAGTGTCCTCTTTTGTGTTTCTGTTTGTCTCTCCTCTGTGTCAAAATTAAAACTGAGTATAAGGAAAAGACAGTGTTCATGATCAGAGGCACACATCATTATCTGTCAAACGTGGTGGAGGTAGCAGTATCGCTTGGCAGGTTTAGCTGCTAATGGACCTGAGTCACAAGTGTTTATTAATGATGTGCTAATAGAAGTAATAGGTTCACAGATTCACAGTAAAGATGGATAATGACACAACATACAGGGGTTGGATAATGAAACTGAAACATGTCATTTTAGTGTGGGAGGTTTCATCACTAAATTGGAGCAGCCTGGTGGCCAATCTTCATTAATTGCACATTTCACCAGTAAGAGCAGAGTGTGAAGGTTCAATTAGCAGGGTAAGAGCACAGTTTTGCTCAAAATATTGCAATGCACACAACATTCTGGGTGACATACCAGAGTTCAAAAAAGGACAACATGTTGACGCACGTATTGCTGGTCCATCTGTGACCAAGACAGCAAGTCTTTTTGATGTATCAAGAGCCACGTTATCCTGGGTAATGTCAGTATCCAGCAAGAAGGATGAACCACATCCAACAGGATTAACTGTGGATGCAAGAGGAAGCTGTCTGAAAGGGATGTTCGGGTGCTAATCCGGATTGTATCCAAAAAACATAAAACCACGGCTGCTCAAACCACGGCAGAATTCAATGTGCACCTCAACTCTCCTGTTTCCCCCAGAACTGTCCGTCACCACAATTAATTATTGTGGTCTAAAACCAGGTGTTTTAGTTTCATTGTCCAACCCCTGTACTTTAAAAAGCCACCAAAAATTTCTTAAAGGACAGATGTTGATGGCACTTTAATGTCTGAGTCAGTCACCTGACCTCAATCCAGCTGAGCTGCCTTCCATTTCTTGATGTCAGACTAAAGCAAGAAGAAACACAAACATGCAGTAGCTGAAGACGGCTGCAGGAAAGACACAGCAAAGCATCTTAAAAGAGGGAAACTCAAGACTTAATTGACACTTAATCATCAATTACTCTTGAGGCTGTGAAAATGGAAGTTCAATGTAAAAAACACAAAATTTCCTAAACAATTAATGCAGCATTTTTATAAGACCCCTGATAAATAAGCGTAAAGTCCACACTTTGAGCACAGTTACAGCATGATTGCTTCATTTCAAATCCACTAAAGTGATTATTATCAGAGCAAATATCCACCTTCACTGCAGACCCAGTGTGCTGATGTAGGATCTGCTGCCTGTGCTCCTACAGCATAATCACATTTATAAGACATTTCTCCAAAATGTAATTAAATTACTGAGGTGTAAACAAAGTCATTCAGAGAAGTTAGATGAGACATTCCGAATGGCCCTGAGCAGAGTCCATTTGTCTCCTGCTGTCTGAACAGGCACTGCTCATTACCATCATTAGCTAAATGTTTAAATGTTTATACTACCGCAGATGACCTCTTTTAACAAATAATCATATAAAAACCATCTCAAATCAGTGTTTTGCCTTTACTACAATAAAAAGTATTATAAAATTATTATAAAGTGCCTTAATGAATTAGGAAATAAAGGTCTAAACAAAGCAAATAAGGTGAAATGGTCGATACTTGGAATTGGTTATTTGTTTGAAAAGCTTATTGATAACTTTTAGAAGCAACCATCATACCAAAAAATAAAAAAATAACACCACTTAAAAATGACGAGTTTCTTTGATTTTACCAAATTAAAAACCTCTGGAATATAATCTAGAGGAAGATGATTGATCACAAGCCATAAAACCTAAGTGAACTGCTTGAATTTTTGCACTAGAACTCTTATCCAAAAGCAGAGTGTAAGACTGGTGGAGGAGAACATGCCAAGATGCATGAAAACTGTGATTAAAAACCAGGGTTATTCCACCAAATACTGATTTCTGAACTCTTAAAACTTTATGAATATGAACTTGTTTTCTTTGCATTATTTGATGTCTGAAATCTCTGCATCTTTTTTGTGATTGCAGCAATTTCTCATTTTCTGCAAATAAATGCTCTAAATGACAACATTTTTATTTTGAATTGGGAAGAATTGTTGTCTGTAGTTTATAGTATAAAACAATGTTCATTTTACTCAAACATATACCTATTAATAGCAAAATCAGAGAAACTGATTCAGAAACTCAAGTAGTCTCCTAATTGTTTCAGAGCTGTACATTTGTACATTTTTTGTAGAAATAAATCATACTTGAATATTGCACAAAAATGACATGACAGGTTAAAAATCTAATTTTAGAGAAGAACTGGGTTAACGATACAAGCTTCTTTTTTTGGAAATAAAACTTTTTTTTCTGTATTTCTAATGATTTATATTCATTCAAAGGTATTCATTCAAAGGTACTGCCCAGAGGATGGTTTTAAACGATTTGCTCAGCACTGTGTATATAAAGGTCCTGTACTGCCGATGTGTGGGATGAGTAAGTGCATTAGAACAGGACAGCATAGGAAGAATACCGACAAGTTTATTCGGTTGGTGAGGTCATGCACACAGCAGCTAAAGGATGTTATTCAGCTTTGTACAGAGTTCTGTCCCTCCCGTCCCCAAGAGTCTTCACTTATTTGCTAGCATACATATTTGGTCCGACAGCAACCAAGCCACACATAATTCGACACAGTTTTTACACACACATACATATTACATATATATGCATGGTTAATCAAGTATTGCATAAATTTCTATACCCAGAGTTCATCCTTGATTTACTGACAAAGAAATTTCTAATTTCACACACATTAAAATGTTTTTTTTTGTTTGTTTGTTGTGTTTGTTTCCCAAGGTTAAGGAAAATCTCTGTAAGGATTCTGGTGTAGCTAAAGCTGTAGTTAATTACAATGAAAAACTAGGAGGGTTTTAACTGAACAGTACAAAGTGGCTCGCCAAATACCCTTATATTTTAACTGTTATCTTTACGCAAGAGGAAAAAATGCCATTTCAAAATGTTCTATACATTCAGTAGTAGCTGGACGAGCGTTAGGTACAGTCAAGATGGTTAGGAGGTCTTAGAAAAGTTGCTCAGAAAATATAGTGCATCTTTTGTGTGTTTAAATCTAAACTGCAGATGATGTCTTGTACTTTTTTTTTTTTTTGACAGCTTCTCAGTGCAAAGGTAATGTCCATATGTGACAAAGCGATATTGTTAGCACAAAGAGAGTCAAGAAAAAAAGAAACAACTACATTATTTATCATATTGTTTGTAATTGTATTATGTATATTGTTCACGGTTTCAAAAAATCTGAAACCGTTTGCTTTTCCAGTTGTGTATCCCCATGCTATCAGTAGTCACAAGTGTCGTATCAAAACGGAATGGTTAAAAATTTCATTTAAGTAGGTTTACAACATTACTGCTATATAAAGTGAAGTCTTATAGAATGTTACGTCTGCGAATGATGTGCTTCTGAATCTGGACATTCCTACTGGAAAACCTGAATTATCAGCTATTGTTTAGAAATATTTATCGCATAATATACAAAAAAATGAAACATTGCATTGAGAGGCAGCTTAGAAAGAATCACCCTGGTAATTATTACAGTTATTAAGGCCTCTTAGTTGGAGTTATAGATGTTCTGTGGGGGAACGAAAAAAAAAAAAAACTAAATTATGCAAAGACAAACTAATGCAAATGCAAAACAATAGCCAATGCCGTGATTCAGCTTAAATCAACAGGAACATGAATTTTAAGGACGAGACACAATCGGAAAGGGTAATCAAACATTGAGGACCAACACAAATGATGACTAGCAATTAAAAAAAAAACAAACAAATAAAAGTTCACTGACAAGTTGAGAAACATGTAAAGTGAGTCCTACTGCTCTCTCAGTGCGGACTTCGCTAGCGACTGCATTCTTCCCTTTGATCTAGACACCTGGAGTAGGAGTCCACGTACGCAAGTCTACGAGAACCCATCTAGTGTGGCAGTGCCGTAAGTATTGGTCACATGAGTGTGTGTGTGTTTGTGTGTGTCAGTGTTCAACGGTGCAGGTCTACTTCAGCAGGCTCTGGAGCATGGCGGTGGCGTAGGTGGGTCGAGCCTGCCGGGTCTCGATGGCGGTCCTCAGGTACTGGATTCCTCCGCAGCGCTCCCAGATTTCCTCAAACTGCCGGGGCAGGATCTCCGCTCCTCGCTTACGGGTCAAACCAGTCTCCTCTAGACTCAGCTCACACATCTCCATATCGTCCTTACCTACAGAAACACACAGGGAGACAAGACATTAAAAAAATCCACCGTCTGTAGACACAATTACAGTGTTTAGAGTAAAAAAAAACTTGGGTACGCTTGCAGCTAAAGGTTTAAAGGACAACTCTGGTGTGAAATAAACTTTGGGTGTATTAAAACAAGATAAAAAGTACTTAGCCCTCCTCCGCTCTCCAGCAGCTTTCTGAGATCCAGTATTTTGTGCACTTTGCCCAAACAGGCTTTTTGAGTGAAATGGGGCATTTTTTGCCCCCGTTGATAAATCGCTTTTTTCACTATTATCCAGGCTCAAAATAGCTCCACACCTCATTGGTAGAATCCGGAGAGCTCCAACATTTAAAACAAGGCATTTAGAACTTTAAAACTGCACTAGAACTTTATTAAAAGCCACTGTTTACATCCCATAGCGTAGGTAAAACTCTGGACGCCACCATCCAAAATTTAAGTCACAATAATTCAACCTCAACGGTCGAGCAGGAATAGTAAAACAGTTGGAGCAATGTTTATGGAATTTGTTGTTGGTTCTTTGCATTCTGATATCAACATTAACCAGATATTTTCAGCAACTGATGGAATTAATGTATTTCCAAAGAATTAATTTTGCAATCTGCTCAACTATCCTACCTATTTGTTCGTGCTCGACAATTGATTTATTGTGACTTAAACTTAAGCTGTTGGCCCCCGGAGATTAACCTTTGCAACGGGATGTACACAGCAGCTTTTAATAAACTTCTTGTGCAGTTTTAATGTTTTAAATGTATTGTCTGGGCTCTCTTGATTCTAGCAATGCGGTAAGGAGCTACTTTGAGCCAGTGTAAAAAGCGATTTATCTCAAACTTTTCTCCGTCTTACTCATTCTAAAAGCCCCAAATGCACAAAATACTGGATTTCAGAAAGCTGCAGGAAAGCGGAGGTTGGCTTTTCAACAAAGGTAAGTACTTTTTATCACGTTTAATACACCCAAAATTTATTTTACACCAGAGTTCTCCTTTAAAGAAGGGTTTGAGAGGAGCAGAAGAAGTTAAAGTGCAAAACAGGTGTTTTGTACTAATCGAGTGGGCAGTAAATGGAAGTACAAAGTACTTATTTCTATTAAAGTGGGCGAAAGGTCAATTTCAATGTTTCTGATAAATTCCACAGTCGGTCCCAATAAAAGTAGTCAGTTTGTGGAAGTTCAAGGTAGTAAGTGATTTATTAAGGTGGTCATTGATCGAAGTCCATTGTGTGTGTTTCTAATAAAGTGGTCAGTAAGTGGAGGTAGAAGGTCGTTATTTGTAATGAAGTGGGCGGTTACTGGAAGTTCAAGGTAGGTGTTTTAATAAGGAGGTCCATTGAGTGGAAGTTCATTGGGAGTGTTTCTAATAAAGTGGTCACTGAGGGGAAGGAAGTTCAAGGTACATGTTTCTGATAATGTAGTCAATAGGTGTAGATAATAAATAAAACAAATGGGGGACTCACTGATTCCAATTCTCTGCTCACCTGCCACCAGTATTATTGGCTGTTTTTCTGGGTGTAGCTCCATTTGCCGGGCAATCCAGGGACCGTCGAAATGGGCGTACCACCAGCCCTTCTTCTTGTTCTGGGGGTCTTTGTACTGATCTCCTGGTCTGATGAAGGGGATACGGAAATATCTTTGCTGCCGGTTCATCAGGATCTCATGCTGCCGTGTGGGGATGGGTGGAGGTGCATTCTGCTGGGCTGTAGGAGCAGAGACATTGTTATAAAGGCTTCACGAGAATGTTACATCATCATTTTGAAGTTTGCCACTGGAGAAGCCCTGGATCTAGGGCACTATTTGACTGACTTCAGAAACAATGGAAACTATGGAAGTTTAAAATCAGTGATTAAATCTGTGTTTTTCATAATGATATATCATAATGATTATGCTACAACTCTACAATTTACTTAAAAAGCTGAAAAAAAAATCAGAAGTGTTACATGTTTACAGAATGATAAGTGGGATAACAGATGATTTTAAAAAGAGAGAAAAAGCTGTAAAATCTGTGGGTAGAAGTCAAGTGACTTTGGCAGCAGTGGCCTACAATTTGAGCAGCTGGTGATGTTATACACCAGTGCTGAATGTATAATTTCATAATTCAGAAGATCCAGAGAAATATGTGGGGAAACATACACAGAGTAAAACAAACTGGCTTTGAAACATTACTGTAAGAGACAAATGGCACAGACCTGGAGTTCTGTATTTGAGGGCATGTGGCCAACTGCAAAATGATGCATCACTTCAGAGGAACATTTTACTCCAACAAAGGACACTAAATCTCTTTCCTAAATCAAACTGTGTGGGATCTGCCACAGTTGTAGTTCATCTACAGAGACTCTGTTACTAGGACTGAAAGGAAAATGAAAGGAACAGGGCCCAGTTTTCATAGCTTAACGAGCATAGAGGCAGTGAACAGTATGCAAAAGTCATGGTTCGGTATATTTTTGTTTCTTGTTTCATTTTCATTGAAGACAATATTAACTTGAGCTAAATTCAGCTTGATGTGTTACAATAGCTTGCAACTAAGAATAGGGGTTGCTAAACTTTTTCATGCTCCTGTATTAATTCTTACTCAATAAAACATTTTTATAAATAATAAAATTCTGACAATTATTTGCACCTTTGTGTTTTTAGATGTGCTTTATTTGGTTCATATCTTCAATAAAAAACACATTAATAAAGCTCAATCATAGCTTGACTTCTAGTATAAACAAGCTCATGTACTGGATTGTGCTTCCCTCTTTAAATGATAGAGCAAGCATCTCATTATAAACACACTTTGGGCCCTATTTTAGTGAACTACAGCTCTGGAATAGGAGAGAAAATTTATTAGTTTCTTTGATTTTCCCAAATTAAAAAACACTGGAATATAATCAAGGGGAAGGTAGACAATCACAAGCCATAAAACCAAGCTGAACTGCTTAAATTTTTGCACCTGGAGTAAAGGCATAAAGTTATCCAAAATCAGTGTTTAAGACTGGTGGAGGAGAACATGCCAAGATGCTTAAAAACAGTGATTAAAAACCAGGGTTATTGCACCAAATATTGATTTCTGAACTCTTAAAACGTTATGAATATGAACTTGTTTTCTTTTGCATTATTTGACGCCAGAAACCTATGCATCTTTTTTTTTTTTTTTAGTTCAGCCATTTCTCATTTTCTGCAAATAAATGCTCTAAATCAAGGGATTTGGGAGAAATTTCCATAGTTTACAAAATAAAACAACAATGGTTATTTTACTCAAACATAAACCTATAAATAGCAAAATCAGAACAAAAAAATGATTTTAAACTTATTTTTTCCCAGAGCTATACATGTACCACATGCATACACAGAACCATGACTTTCATACCATATAAACCTACTATTTCACCCTTATGGGCATTTCCCAAAGCTGCTATATTTTCATGCAGATGCAATCATAAACCCTAAGGACTATCCAATTATGAGCAGCATCATTCCATAGCTCTTAAACAGCTGCGCTACACACACCACAGCTAAACACTGAAAAACTGAAGCAGAAAAGAATGGTGTGCCAAAAAGAAGAGGTGGAGAGGCACACTCTGCCTGTACCTGCTTCTCATAGCATATTAGGAGAAGCAGATCCTTCAAGAGGTGTCAGTCTTCAAAATTGAGAATGTGCAAGGCAATAAAAGCCAGTAGGAAAAACACCTGTGCCTTATTATTTTGTGTGCAGCTCTATGAATGGGTAGTTGGTTTATAATGTTGGCATTTATATTATATTTGCATTTTATCCTCCATATACATATTAATTGAGTGTAGAGTTGGTCCATAAATGTACGTTTGTTTCCATTACCTTAAAGTTAAACAACATTTGTATTATATTCCTGTACAGTTGGGTTTCCCTACTTTTAAGGGATGCAGTTAGACCTAAGGATCACACTGTACTTTTGAGGGGTACATTACAAAAGCTTGGACAGAGCTCTTCGCATATAATGTTTTTTTTTTCTTTATTTGTGTTATTTTCTACATTGAATTTTAATTTTAAAGACATTAAAACTATGAAGACACACATATAGAATAAACAAGCCAAAATATGTTTTACATTTTAGAATTTTCAAAGTAGCATCTTCACTCTGCGCTCCAACTCGTCACAAACAACTTGGGTTGGGTTTTTATATGTAAGGTGTTTGTTGATGCCAAACACTTTTTTGTCCACTACCATATGTGCTTTTGCACCAGAAGTGGCACAAAACTATAAACTATAAACTCTCTACCTCTCTAACTGCTATGATCTTGTATGTTCTATATGTTACAGTATGTTACACATCTCTGCACCTTATCCTCACTATACACTTTATTATGCCGTATCGGTACTGCACTGTCCTGTCTTTTTAATTGTCTTGTCTTTTGTATTTATTTTTATTTAGTGTTATAGCTTTATGTTGCATCGTCACTCCTGCACTTTTATTGCTTGTTGTTTCATGTCGTACCATGGTTCCAGAGGAACGTAATTTCACTACACTGTGTACCTGTGCTCAGATGTAATGACAATAAAAGCCTCTTGACTCTTGACTTGACTATCCAAAAGCAGTGTGCAAGACGGGTGGAGGAGAACATGCCAAGATGCATGGAAACTGTGATAAAAAAAAAACAGGGTAATTCCACCAAATATTGATTTCTGAACTCTTAAAACATTATAAATATAAACTTGTTTTCTTTACAATATTTGATGTCTGAAAGCCCTGCATCTTTATTGTTATTTCAGCCTTTTCTCTTTTTTTTTTGCAAATAAATGCTCTAAATGAAGGGATTTTGGACCTATAATACCCTATAATAGCTACAAATAGCAAAATCAGAGAAACTTATTATTTTTTTCCCAGAGCTGTCTATGTACCACATATTCTCCATGAGAATGCATACACAGAACCAGGACTTTGGTACCATATAAACCTACCATTTTACCCCTATGCATATATGTTCCTTTTTAGTTTTATGCCTTTAATATTAATCTACAGTGTAGTAAATAATACACAACAAAAAAACAAATATTGTGTCCAAACCTTTGACTGTTACTGTACATGTTCTGTACAGTACCAAGCACCACCCAGTAATGTAACCTTTTTTTAATCAAATGAGAAAAGTCACAACAAATGAATTTTAAAATAACTACTCTAATACATTTTCTGAACTGTTTTCATAGCTCACTGAAACTAAATAGGTTTGAAATGTTGATCGTTTTGCCTTCATATATTTTAGATTACATTTTAAGATTAGCTTTAAAAGGTATGTTTGTGAACTTTTTGTGACCACATGAGTGTAGCAACCTGTCTGCTTGCTATTCTGACCAATGTTAGCCATAAAACCAAATCATAATTATGAAAAAAAAAGCCATAAAATAAGGAATGGTCAACATAAGAAATGTGTGGACGATACATTAGGGTGCTATTGAATATTGAATGATAAAGTGTTGTATGCCACATGGGTTGGGGATACTCATTTTTACTAGTTTCTGTTTCTGTCTATTACTGTGTATTTTTCAGATTAGTTCCATAAACAAGGACAACAACAATTAAATCACAATTAAACCCTTCTTGAGTATATTCAGCCTGCTAAAAATGAATGAGTTACAATCCATGTCCACGAGGTGCTTTGCCTTAGCATTACATTCAATACAATAATGTCACATAATTAGCCTGTATTACTCCAATATATTTTAACAGGAGTCTTTCCCAATGGCCTATCAGTGGATTTTTCAACAGTATCAGGAGAATATTTAATTATGCATTTGTGGTAGGTCAACTAAACATCCTGGACAGTCTGTTGAGCACAGTTTAAAATAAAATAAAATCTCCACAATATGTATCCTTAAAACAAACAAACAAAAAAAACTGTTCTTAAGATGTACATCCATGAAAACAGGCCCTGTGAAGTAATCAAGGGATATTTAGTGAAACACAGCATATTAAACTACAAGCTTCTACAAATTTAGAAAGCTTGGATCAGCGTTTAATAGGCAGGAAAGGGTAGATCATTTATGCTGAAATTGTTAGTGATCTCTCACAGTTAACGCATAATCTGAATGTATGCTTACTGTATTACTATGGTGAATCTACAGCGTCATGCTTCAACTTAATTACTGCAGCATTTCCTTTATTAGATATGCTTTCATTAGATACACTGTGGTCATGAATGTTATTGAATTTAACCATGAAATCCCCCTGGAATATGTTCTGCATTTAGATAATGGAACAATAAAGCAAGCACGCTTTCTCACCACTACTCAAGTGCTATGGATAGTCTTACTTGTGTTAAATAAAAATTAAATTGTAACCAAGTCTACATTTGTACAAGGATGCTACAATAGTCTATAGAACTATATATACTGCTATACTAAAGACCAGGAGAACTCTTTGGTAATGATTTATCAGTAAGGGGAGAGAGGTCCTTAAGAGTGCATATTTAACTACAAGCTCTCTGAAGTTGCTGAAGGACGCAATGCTGTTCTAAAGAACAATAACTATTGTGACAAATAACATATTAAAAGCTAGTTTCAGGCTGGAATGCCCCTTAAAGGGTACAGCCCAGCATATGTGTTCCAGATGAAAATCGTTAAATGTGACAGATGATCATTTTTGACATTTATTAATTCAGTCTAATAAATGTATGGTCATTTCAGTCAGCCTGAATTTTCACCCATGTGTTTTGTCACATTGGAGGTCATATGTAATAAATGTAATTATACAGTCCCGCAGTCAAACACTACGCAGCGTACCTCATCACTTTAGCTCAAACCCATCGTTAAAGTGTCAGCATTACCTCAGCTGAATGAAAGAATTACGGGTTGTCCAGTCTTTTCATTTCTTGCGGGAAAGTGACTGAAATGTCAAGTCGATTACCGCTCCATTACTGATTTGATTCTACTCATTAACCGAATCGGCGGCTCCACAAAGTGAAGGAACTTCTACGGAGGCGTCAACAGCTCGACGTGAGCTTCCTCAACACCCCACCCTTTTTCTTCTTGGTGAAAATATCTTTTAAAAATGCCACATTAGCATATTCAAAAGGACAGTTCAAAGAACATGAAAAACGGAGCAGAAAATGGAAAAGAGACGGGCCGCAAAAGTTCAGATAACAAGCTTCGTCCCCGTGGCCCACATGCTGTTTCTACACTTCCTCAGAACACTGTCACACAGCCAGCATTCACAGGCAAGCACTAGCACCCAAGGGAGCATTTGGCAAAGAAGTGTTTTGGACAGAAAGAGCCTTTTTCATATCCACTGCTACATATGCCACCAATACCTTTACTGCTACAAATAAGCTCTAGCACAGGCTGCTTCGTCGTTGGGTCTGGGGAACGTCTCAAATCTCGGAGCTCTGAGAACTTCATTTCCACTGCCAAATGGGTTCTCATCGGCTGCAGCGCTTTCCTTCGGGCCGCGGCGGCAATGAGGAAATTGAGTTGCCTAATTTCACGCCACTCTCAATAATCAGTACTTGATTATGAATGCCTGAGCAAGTCTTTGGCTTTGTGCTCCAATAAGAAGTCAATTACGATGTTTTCGCTTTCAATCAGTCGGCGGACTTCTCTCCCCCGTCACACTCCCACGGTCGTAACAAGAGCGCAGAGAGCATCTAAACGCAATTTAATCAAATCGGGGCCATTTGGCCACCACTTTTTGGTGGGTCCATAAACCCATTATATTTCTGTCAAGATCAATAGATCCAGCTATTAACGCTGTGGACAGGTAGGCTCGCTCTCACTGCTCTGAGCATTGTTTGGTAAAACGGCTTCTTGCTTCAGAATAATATCAAGCATCCTATACTGGCATGCTAATAGCCCATTTCTTAATCCTGCTGCAATAATAACATGCGATAATAGAGGTCAAATAGAGGTAAGCCTAAAGATGTAAATGCACCTGTGCGCATGAGAGAGGCATGCCAGATTCCATGATACAGATTATACAGATTCTCTGACTATTAGCTTATAAAATAAGGAAATTAACACCGTAATTTTGCTCGGATAATTTACTGCATCCACCCACTCACAGCCCAGCCAGAGTGTCTTGCTCATCATTTCATGCTACTGGGAGCATCTAAACTTACTTTAGGGAGATTTAGGCCCACATGGATTACATTTATTTATCAGTGGGATATCTGTAATAATGTTAACGTTTAACGTTTCTTTATGCATGTACAAAATATTGCACAAGTGTTTCAGGAGGACCATCATATTTTCTATGAACCCTGAATCTCAAGGGGGTATATGATCATATAATCACTATGCATTATTTCTTAGAAAAAAAAAAAAATGTAAGTTAATACAGTCATCAAAATAGTCTTGGGACACTTTAACACACATTACCCTTTGTTAACATGACTGGAAGTTATAACTTAAAGCTCAAAAGACTGTCTCAGAGAAATGGCAATATACGATAATACATATAGTATCACCATAGCAACCAAAATAACACCATAAAAAAAAAATAAACGCAACAAAAAGTTATTTTTAATTAGTTTTGAATTGAACTGCTTTGAATGACATTTTCTGAAATTATGAAAAAGTTGCCTTTAGAAATCAAACGTTTTTAACATAAATGATCCAAATCTCTAAAATCTTTAAAATATATTAATTCAGATGGTAACCACTTTAACAGATGCCATGTTATGAAATGGTTATTCTTTTTATATCTTGTCTTAAATGATTCATGACTGATAAATATGTCAATATTTGTCATATATGCAATATATGTGTGTTCGAGCCGTTACTGTGTAATTTTTGACTCATCATCACCATTTTGATTGTCAGAAAAGGTAATTTGATCAAAATGAGTGGTATAAATATCAGTGCCTCTTTATTTTTAGGCAGAGGTCGGCAATTAAGTTTGGCCACAGGCCAGATATTTTCCAAGCCATTACATGATGGGCCACAAAAAAAATCTGTTTTGGAAAATGAAGTGAAATGGGATGGAGTGCTACAGACTAGTAGCTCTCCAGTCCAGTGGGTTGTTGAACCCAATTGCAGAACAGCTGATCTCAAAGCAGGTAAACTCAAGAAGAAAGGAAACAATAAATAAATAAACACACCACACTACTCATGTGCTATCGAACACATGTCGTCAGGGTCGCCAATACAGTACCGCTGCCCCGGCTAGTGAATTAGGACACGCCCTTATAAGGAGATAGGGAGTCCAAGAACGAGCGGAAACTAAAGTCACACCGTGCGCAACAGAGAGACCAGGGAGGAATGTAAAAACAAAAGCTGGCCAGAAAAGCATTTTATTATTATTTTTTCATTATCATTTATTATATTTTAAACAACCTCGCAGATGTTTCATGGATGCTGGCCACATTTGGTCCGCGGGCCGCTTATTGCCGACCCCTGATTTAGGGTGCGTTAAGTGTTTAGTGTATTCAGGTTGAGTATTTCTTTATGCTCCTGATAATATACTGAAGCTCATATACCTATAAATTCAATTGAATTATTAAAAAAAATAATAATAATAAAAAAAAAAAACTACTTAAAATTGACAAAAAGACTATTTGTCATCACTGTACACATTGGGAATGCAATGCAGCATTATAGCTTAAGCTTTCACTTTGATCGGCCTATTAACGAGCCTTCAGAAAAAGTGTTTAGCATGTATTTGTGCTTTGGGTCTTTTTTCCAAAGTAAGATGACAAATTAGGAGAATTATGATGGGATGTTTTTGAGATGTGAATCTAGAGGGGGCTAAAATAATCAGAGCAGGAAATTCACTGCCTGTACATTTCTCAGAGGGGAAAAACACTAACAGGGCTGATCTGGACAGAAATGAAATTACAGACTAGTAGCTGCAAACGAGAAAATTAGCTCAGAATAGGCTTTTGTCGTGGGCTGGTTGTAAAGGCGCTAAATCTGCCATTGGTGAGAGAGAGAGCACCCCATTAAATGCCGTAAGAACCTCGATTTTAACACATAATGACTTCTTTGAAGAAACCTGTAGAGAGTTTAGCGGTCTTTAACTTTCCTTCTGTCTACTTTTCTGACCCAAATGCACACATACATACAGCTTTTTTTTTTTTGACAGATAATGAGCTACATAGCAGCGCATTCACTTCCTTTCACCAACTTTCTAAGAGCCCATATGAGCACAGACTGATTTCCAGCAGGAGGGGAGGGGAAGGGGTCTAAGTCCAGGAGAAGCCTGTGAACCAGTAGCAGCGGGGAGGGAGGAGAGGGTGTTGGAGCAGTTATTAAGAGCCTGGAGTGGCTCGGCTGTTAGTGCTGTTACGTTACCATCGAGTAGCACTTACGCTCTTTTCTCGCATGTTGGGGGAGATCTGCAAACAAACAAGCTGTCTGTTACGCACTTTCAGCATCACATGGTGTGTGTGTTCCATATAAAGAGCTTCAATAGACACAAACAAGAACATCAAGAACAAAACTACAATATCACAAATAATGGAAAGGAATGTAAAGCACCTGATTCAACACTTTAAGCACAAGGGGTTAAAACACATCTTGAGGTCTTGAGGATTTCTATTCAAGCATTACATAGGAAGCTTTCATGTTTGATAAGGAACGTTACTGAAAATGATAATTGTAATAGAAAATATATAAAGTATTTAAGTAAATCTGATATAAAATATAATGAATAAAATCATAAAATAGTCTCACTTTTAAATCAATATAATTTTCAAACATACAGAATGAAAGGCTTTTGTATCACCTACACCTGTGGGGCATTTTAAGGGGTTAATTTTAAATTGGAAAATGATTAATAAAAAAGCATTCTGGAGCATTTCCATATAAGGCTTTGTCATTACAGGGAAAATATACAGGGATTGGACAATGAAACTGAAACACCTGGTTTTAGACCACAATAATTAATTGTCTCGACGGACAGTTCTGGTGGAAACAGGAGAGTTGAGGTGCACGTTGAATTCTGTCGTGATTTGATCAGCCGTGGTTTTATGTTTTTTGGATACAATCCAGGTTAGCACCCGAACATCCCTTTTAGACAGCTTCCTCTTGCATCCACAGTTAATCCTGTTGGATGTGGTTGGTCCTTCTTGGTGGTATGCTGACATTACCCTGGATACCGTGGCTCTTAATACATCACAAAGATTTGCTGTCTTGGTCACAGATGCACCAGCAAGACGTGCACCAACAATTTGTCCTCTTTTGAACTCTGGTATGTCACCCATAATGTTGTGTGCATTGCAATATTTTGAGCAAAACTGTGCTCTTACCCTACTAATTGAACCTTCACACTCTGCTCTTACTGGTGAAATGTGCAATTAATGAAGATTGGCCACCAGGCTGCTTCAATTTAGTTATGAAACATCCCACACTAAAATGACAGGTGTATCAGTTTCATTATCCAACCATTGTACATGGTCCAGCCTAGAGAAGAACCACTAAACTAGGCAAAGAAACACGTGAGTATTTGTATTATTCGCTATTTTAGTACCACAAGTATCCATGTACACCATTTGTGTGATACCTGCTGATCAAAGAGGTAAGATGAGTAGTTCTTGATTTTGATGAGCTCCTTTTGTACCTTGTGAAAGTGTGTCTAGGTGTCCCTAACCCCATCACATACCTGTTTTTTTTTTTTCTCAGCAAACCCATACATACCCCGAAAAATCTCATTTTAGGACCTTTTCTTCATGATTTATTTCTAAAGACTGCTCAGAACTAGCATATTCCCTAGTATCCTAAGGTCATTCAAGGGGAAATCCCCCTGAATTTCTAAATATTAGCACATTTCTATACTTATATACAGTGGCTTGGTGTGAAATGCTTGCAAAAGCTACAATCACACAGCTGTTATCACACTGTTGTTGTTATGAATGCACTGTTTTACAATATACTTTTTCTTTCCTGTGTGAAGAACACCTGGGGCTGATGCGGACAACAAGCCCCAGATGGAGCAAATCAGAGCCAGCCCAGTCCCCTCACACAGGGAGCAAGAGTTTGTGAGGTGAGCACTACAACCAAGTGACTTATGGGACTGTTATTTTTTGCATTCGCTAAACTGCACAGACACAGCTGTCTGTTGTCTACTGTACTTCCTGTCTATGTACCTTGTGTTTTGTTTTTGCACTAATTTCCCATGTTTAATGACAATAAAGATGAATTGAACTGAATTTAATACCATTTAGAAATTTTCTGAACCTGTGTTCTCTCTGTGTTCAGCTTAGAACTTGGTCATCATGGCCACGCCCCTTTTCCCAGGTGATATGCTACACATGTTTTGAAAGGTTTTGGGCCAAAACCTTCATATTAATAAAAGAAAGAGACATTAGGGCTTCGTAAGACTTTCTCACTAGTGTTAACATTTAAACATTCAATATGTAGATCTGTATAGATTCAACTGTGAATTTGGTTAGTGAATAAGATGTCTAAGGGAGTTTTCACACCAGCACTATTAACAGTAATGGTTAAAACGGACTCTGGTTTGTTTGAGCAGGTGTGAAAACAGTAATCACGCTCGAGTACGGATTAAAACAACCGGATTAAAACGACCTTAATCTGGTTTTGCTATGACCCAGCTATCAAATCTTCGAATCTTTTCACTGTATTTACTTTCTTGCTCCCACGGCAGACAATTCTGACCAATCAGAGGAGACAATGTGCTCACATGGTTTATTGGTGTGCATTTTAGTATGTTTAGGTTTGTGCCTATGTGAAACCAAACCAAACAGAGGAAGGAAACGCTCCAAGTAAATGTACTCATCAACTAATTTGGACCATAGAAACAAACTACAGGTGTGAAAACGCCCTAAAGTGTCTGTATCTCTCTATATGTGTGTTGTAGACTAATGATTTCAATTAATACCACTGTAAATAGTTTGGCTACAGTCAACCACTTAACAACAACTAACTACTCTAAAAGAATATTGTAAATACAGCTCTGGAAACAATTAAGAGACCACTTCAGTTTCTGAATCAGTTTCTCTGAATTTATTATTTATAGGTTTATGTTTGAATAAAATGAACATTGTTGTTTCATTCTATAAACTACAGACAACATTTCTCTCACATTCCAAATAAAAATTTGGTCATTTAGAGATTTTATTTGCAGAAAATTAGAAATGGCTGAAATAACAAAAATGATGTAGAGCTTTCAGACCTCAAATAATGCAAAGAAAACAAGTTCATATTAATACAGTTTTAAGAGTTCAGAAATAAATATTTGGTGGAATAACCCTGGTTTTTAATCACAGTTCCACCAGTTCCTTACACACTGCTTTTGGATAACTTTATGCTTTACACTCCTGGTGCAAAAATCCAAGCAGTTCAGCTTGGTTTGATGGCTTGTGATCATCCATTTTGATTATATTCCAGAGGTTTTCAATTTGGTAAAATCAAAGAAACTCATACTTTTTAAGTGCTCTCTTATTTTTTTTTCCAGAGCTGCATATACATATTATCTGTGCTGCATGAATACGATCCTATATTGCGAGCTTGTCTTTAAGTACTGAGTTCTACGGCACTGACAAGTCACACAGCAATAAAAGATATCTGCGCCATAAAGGAATATGAATGGAGAGGGAGGGAGAGCTGTGTGCAGCACCTCTCAGCTGGCTGTACTGGTATTTGATGTGCAGGCACTGGTTTAGAGTGCGTTTTACCTCTCTGACACGCATTATGGCCCATAAGGCCCCATTATCTGTCCTTGCTTGTCTCCTCAGAGATGAGTCAGGCAGCTTTAGCCGCGCTCTGTTAATAACAACAGTGGAGCGTGCACCAGTGCGTCACCATGGTGACTTCAGGCAGCGGGGACAGGAAGGCGGCAAGGGCTTATGGGCTGGAGGGAGGTGTTCTGATATTACTCTCTGCTGATAGCAGCTTCTACATCTGATCAAAATGCTTCCTTTATGTTGGTTTCTTTTTTAAATATTTATCTTCAATTGTAACCCATTTTTCACCAATTTGGAAGGCCAATGACCAAACCCCCTATCACTAGTAATGCCCCCAACACCAGGAGAGAGAAGGCTAGCACATAATTCATGTGACACATTTAAAATCAGCCACCGCTAATTTTCGAACTTTAATTAAACATGCCTGGAATTAAACATCCAAATCTCAAGGTCTTCCACTCAGGCATTACATAAACTATTTTCATATTTCATGAAGTAATATCAATGAAAGGCCTTCAAAATAGGTGTTTTAATTAGATTTTAATGACTGTAAACTGTAAAAAGTGTTCATCATATCCTGCACTTTCTAATTTGAAAGTTTGAGTCACAAACTATCTACGTTCACCATGCAAACTTTGGAGTTGATTCCTATAACTGATTTGAAGGTATTCAAGCTGGAGTAGAGAGTGATATAGTATAGTATATGTGATAGTATAGTATATGTGATATATGTATAGTATTGTGCAAATGTTTTAAGCACCTGTGGGAATTTCAGTAAAGAAAAAGCTTCTTATCTGTGAATAAGTGTTTATTAGTTCAGTAAAACACATTACAGCATTACAATAAATACGAACAGCAATTTTACAAAAAGCAGCGCTTTTAAAGCCCTGTTTTCCTTAAAACGTCTCCTAATCTCTCCTCATCTGAGTTTAACAGAGTTATTTTTTTATAGTTCTCATTATATCAACACATGGTTTGGTAAATTGGTACATTTGGTAAATCAGGTGAGCTGCTGATGGAACTGAACATAATATACACATGTTGGCTGATGAACATCCAGGAGAAATTTGGAACTAAACATTGTTCTACAGCTTGACTCACAGGATATAACACTTATACTTAGTTAAAATGAGAATTGCTTGTTATGCTTTACTGTATGTATGTTTATTTGCATCTTTTTTTAAATCATATGTGGTGCTTCTTTCAGGTAATAACACTTATATTGCTGAGATAAATGGATTACTGTTATTTGTTTTGGTGCCTGAAACTTTTGCACAGTACCGTAAATATGTAATTGTACTGCAGAACATTGATTTATGTATTTTCTACACTTCTAGGTCTTTCTCAGGCTAAGGCATGTTAACAGTTTAATTCTCCGCGTCTCAGTTTACAGTCATGAGGCTTGTACCTGCAAAACTCACAATTCAGCTCTGCAGCAGCAGCTACTGAATTATTCAGAATACATGAAGAGTCCTAAGTGGCTCTTGGTTCAAACAGTTAAACAGGAAAGAATGTTTAAGTACAGCAAGTCTGGGAAAGAGAAGACTGTAAGAGTATGTTCTTGTGTGTGTGTGTGTGTGTGTGTGTGTCTGGGGAGAGTCATCAGCGTTTCTGGATGCAGAAGTGAAAAGAGAACTCTGCCATGTCGACAGATGGTCAAAAACAGTCTTAAGCGTTTAATGGCAAGAGAAAGTTACTAAAATAAACTGTGTGAACATGTACACGAACACAAACCGTACATCCACATACCCACTATCTAGATCTAAGCTCACACAGACAGTACTACAAAAGTGTCTCCAAATTTGTTGCTAAGAACGCTGTGATTACTGTGTGACTACAGAGACATATGGCAGGGTGGGGCACAACCTATCACATTTAGATTTTGGTTAAGTAACATGCATAGAAAGTATGTGAGAGTGATTCATTGTATTATCATATCTACATCATTAAGTCTCGGCTACAAGAGAAAATGTAAACTCTGCTTTTAGCTCATACTATTTATAAACAGGAGAAACAAAAGCTTGTAAATACTTTAGAACTTAATTACATTGTAATAAATGGGTGAATTTGATTTTATTTATTAAAATTAATGAAAGAAGGGTAAAGAATAGCACGTGTCTCTTTGGATAAGTTCTTTTTAATAATCTGCTAATGCAGCATCAATAGTGGACCACATCACCAACTCCAATAAATCAGCTAACAGTCGCCTGTGATGACCTCCTTAGTACGGGTGGGCGATATGGCCCTAAAATAATATCACGATAGTCCATTAAAAAAAATCTTTCAAGGATTTACTACTGTAACAAAATGAAAAGTATTATTGCATATGATATGATATGGTTTATCAGATTTGTAACTAAAGTTATTCATCCAGAATGTCATGATACTAATAATGAACTCTAAATATCTCCATATATCCACGATTAAAGTAAAATAAATTATACTGGACCAATATAATCTGTCTCTTTTAGATATATAATGGGAAATGAGAACAGTGTGATTTTTTTATTTTGCTAAAAACAGCAAAAAAGTAGTACTCTGATGTGATAATTAGGAATGGGTGATATGGCATGATATTTCAGGGTATAATATCGTTCATGATACTCAAAAAAATGTTGCGATATTATTGCGTATGATAAGATATGGCACACCCCTACTCTTTAGGTGCTTTAAAACTTGCTTTAAATAAGATTTACTGGGTTCCCCCACAGTTTCAGTTTTTAGAACCTCTAAAAATTCTACAAGGAACTTATACTTTTAAGAGTTCTATAATTAATAACAATGCTTAATACCTAAGGTGAATAAATAAATGCCTAATGCCTAGGGGTGGTTTTTATAGGTGCTCCTCTAAACTAATTTCAGAGTATAAAAGTCTCTGGCAAAACCCATATTTATTCACTCATATTTTTGGCTCTTGAAAACAGCAGCTGACCTTCTTGCTGTGTAAACATGCAGATTATCAGGGAAAAAGGACAACAGATGTTGAGAAAGTTTATCCATCTTGTGTGTTTCATAGACAAATTACTGAATTCAAATCCTAACCTGTATCATGTTATTTGTAAACTTTTTTTTCTTAATCAACTTCATTAATTATTTGCCACTGCCATATCTCTTTATTCTCAGGTGTGTGTCTGTATAAACCCTAGGAAGGTTTCCGTTCTCACCGAAATCCGTGACTGATTTGGGCGCTCTCTGCTCCGTCTCAGTGTTGCGCTTCTTGTTCTTGGACTTCCAGGCGTGGTAGACCTTCAGCCTGCGGTGGAACTCCTCCCTGCAGGCTGCCAACAACTCGATGTCTGCGAAGAGGTGGAAAAAGACAGAAAAGCCAGATCAGACAGACAGCAAATTGAGCTTTCGCTGTCTGGCAAAGGTCAAACACAGATGAGCACACACTGAAGCGAGACAAGAGAGAGAGAGAGACACACAAACAGAGCAGACTTCTAGATCTCCGCTGCACTCGGAATTGAAAGCCAGCAGACTGAGATTATGTCCCCTACATTCTCTTTGCGTTAAAAGTTTTTTTTCTGCTAAGTTTATGGGTTAAGAAGTAAAATAAACAAATAGAATGTGTCTGTATGAACCCTAGGAAGGCATCCATTCTCACCGAAACTTGTGGCTGATTTTTGTATATTTTATTTTTCTGCTCAGTTTATTGGTTAAGATGCAAAATAAAAAATAAATTGTCAGAATTGTCCACAGAGGAACCAGATGTCTAAACCATTTTGATGTCTAAATCTTATGACAAATGATGACTGTTATTAGCAACACATACAAAAGTCATGTATAGGGTTTGAGTCAGTACACTTCTGCAGTGAAGCATTAATCCAGAAATGTACACTGAGGTCTTATGTAAACATATGCTCTATACAATTCAAAGCAATGGTTGCAGGAAAAAGGCAGAATGGATATGGGACTAGAGTGCCTGCAGTCCTAATCTGTCTCCAGTAGAGTTTGGGTGGAGAATTTCGGAACTAAAAATGATAACCCCATACTGTTACACACCTTAAAGGTCACGTATCCCTAAAATCCCTTCTTCTTGTTCTTTGTGAAATACAGTACGTCTCTATGAGTTGTTTATGAGGCTGCATATGAAACTGTTTCTCAGCCTCCATTGTCTGCAGTAGCTAGTAAAAGAAAATATTCAGAAAAACGAGTCAATCAGGAAAAGAACCGCATCTAGCAAGAGGCCAAATCCTGTCTTTTTGTGTTTTTTAATGATACCTTAAATAACCACTAGGGGAGCACGGTTTGACAAGGTAGCACAACTCGACAAAACACCAGTCAAAGCGACGGCCATTCGGTCGAATTTTATGATATAGAGCGGACTCTGGGGCTTCAACATGGTGAAACTCCCCATACAGAGAATTACCGCATTTTAGTATGTGGTAGGCCCCTGGGGTTAGGGGCGTACCCACTGTGACCCGGAAGGAGGAAGCGCACAGATAACACAGACACGGGGAGTAAATGAACTCAAAACTTACCTTTTATTTCGGCTTTAAAATGCCCTCCACCACACCCAAAATAACTTAAACCATAATTATGGCCCAATGGGGCTCTAGAGTCTGTATAATGACCTTTAGTTTAGTTCTAATGGTCCGTGCAGCCTCAGCCCTCAGCTCCCCAGTCAAGAGTTCTCCTCAGTGAGCTGAGGCTGAGTTTTTATACCTGTCCCAGCCGGCTGCTTAATCAGTCCTGAATGCACACCGGCTGGGACAGACATGGCTGTGAGTTCCGGCGTGGGGCGGACCCACGGTTCCCCCGCCTCCTCACGCCACAGTCCCTCCCCCTAAGCTTCCAGCCACCAGGGTCGAAGGTGAGGCGTGACCTGGTGACTGGAGCGAACGAAGAGAGGCGGGGTGAGGAGAGCGGGGGATGCAGTTCGTTCGCTTGGGCCCCCCCCTCCAGAGAGAGGCCCGTGGAGATGGCAGCCCACCTCCCAGCCTTAGTCCCCCAGCCTCGCGCAGCGGCGGCTCTCGGCAGCCCCGCGGCGGGAGGTGCGGCGGCTCTCGGCAGCCCCGCGGCGGGAGGTGCGGCGGCTCTCGGCAGCCCCGCGGCGGGAGGTGCGGCGGCTCTCGGCAGCCCCGCGGCGGGAGGTGCGGCGGCTCTCGGCAGCCCCGCGGCGGGAGGTGCGGCGGCTCTCGGCAGCCCCGCGGCGGGAGGTGCGGCGGCTCTCGGCAGCCCCGCGGCGGGAGGTGCGGCGGCTCTCGGCAGCACCGGGACGGGTCGAGCGGCTGCTCGGGGCACCGGGACGGGTCGAGCGGCTGCTCGGGGCACCGGGACGGGTCGAGCGGCTGCTCGGGGCACCGGGACGGGTCGAGCGGCTGCTCGGGGCACCGGGACGGGTGGAGCGGCTGCTCGGGGCACCGGGACGGGTGGAGCGGCTGCTCGGGGCACCGGGACAGGTGGATGAGCGGCGGCTCTCGGTAGCTCCGGGGCTGGATGAGCGGCGGCTCTCGGTAGCTCCGGGGCTGGATGAGCGGCGGCTCTCGGTAGCTCCGGGGCTGGATGAGCGGCGGCTCTCGGTAGCTCCGGGGCTGGATGAGCGGCGGCTCTCGGTAGCTCCGGGGCTGGATGAGCGGCGGCTCTCGGTAGCTCCGGGGCTGGGTGAGCGGCGGCTCTCGGTAGCGCGGCGGCTCTCGGTAGCGCGGCGGCTGGCTCGGCCTCGCTCTTGTCAGGGCCGTTCTCCCCCCTCCACGACTCCGACTCGGCCGCCGAAGAGTTTCGCGGGAGAGGCGGGGCGGAGTCGGACTGTGGCCCGGGCAGAGAGGCGCGGAACTCGTCCTCCTCCTCCGGGCCGACGCAGCAGCAGCAGAAGTCCGGGCCGGTGTGAGCACACTCGGCCTCCCGGTGTCTGGGGCTCAGACACCACTCGCACCAGCCGAGTTCGGGGCGAGGCGCCCACTGCTGCTGCAGCCGCCTCTCGCTGGCGTCCTCCCACCGCTGACGGAGCCACTCCGGCAGGAGGGAGGAGAAAGGGAAATCCTCAGCGTCACCGCTGCAGAGCGGTGGAGAGTAGCTGGGGGCGGGCTCTGGCTCGAGGAGTATGGAGACGAAGGGGAATTCCCCGGCGTCACACCAGCGAGGCGGTGAGTAGCCGGGGGCGGGCCTCCCCTTTTTTCTCCCGCGAGGCATTATAAATTTATTTATGTTTCCGGGAAAAAAAAAAGGCAAAACAAAACTGAGGTGTGGCTTCGGGCGGCCAAACAAAGGCACGCTTTGAGTCCACCACAGCCCCGTGCCGTGCTCCACTCCGCGGCTTCCTTCCAACCAGGTCACTGGACCCCGCCCAAAAGGGGCGGTGCCCGCATTCTCCACCACTGTGGTAGGCCCCTGGGGTAGGGGGGCGTGACCACTGTGACCCGGAAGGAGGAAGCGCACAGATAACACAGACACGGGGAGTAAATAAACTCAAAACGTACCTTTATTTCGGCTTAAAAATGCCCTCCACCACACCCAAAACAACTTAAATAACCATACTCAGCCCTAATGGGGCTCTAGAGTCTGTATAATGACCTTTAGTTTAGTTCTAATGGTCCGTGCAGCCTCAGCCCTCAGCTCCCCAGTCAAGAGTTCTCCTCAGTGAGCTGAGGCTGAGTTTTTATACCTGTCCCAGCCGGCTGCTTAATCAGTCCTGAATGCACACCGGCTGGGACAGACATGGCTGTGAGTTCCGGCGTGGGGCGGACCCACGGTTCCCCCGCCTCCTCACGCCACAAGTAGTGTTAGTTTAGCTGAAAGAATTGTTATTCGCTCGCAACGTGGCATTGATAACATATTTCGGCCGCGGGGTCGCTTTACTCAGCACTCAGTGCTTATCTTTATAACTAAGGCTGTATCTCTGAAAACATTTTGTCCTTTGAGTTTTAGAGCTGTAAAATTGACTGTAGGAGGAAGGCAGGTAGGTGTTCTCTGCTGCAGTGCTATTAGCCAATCAGAGGTGACATATTTGCATGTATGAATATTCATGAGCAAGAGCCAATTCAATGAACTAAACTTTTAACTTAACTTTTTTCACAAAAGACGTCTCACATGGCATTCATTCATACTAGAGACCACAACTAGACTGTTTAAAATGAATTGAAAAACAATGGAATGAGACCTTTAAGATGCATTTGCAAGAAGAATGGGATAAAATAACACCTAAATCACTTAATCACTTGGTGTCAAACATCTTTTAAATGCTGTGAGAATAACAGGAGGCATTATAGGAGTGGTTAATGCTTTACCATCCCAAACTGTTTTTGAAATGTATAGCAGTGTACTGTATAGCAATAAGTACTGCAATTAAATAAACAAGGAATACAACAGTTTTACTGTTATTATAAAAATAATAATTATTAATGCTTTAATATTGTCCCATTTTTTCTGATTTAGAGTTTAGTAGTAGTCTAGTGGTGCAAATTGCGACTGATCATCAGCTGAAGGACTGTGGTCATCTCTCTACCAGGTGTGTGTGTTTTTTTTCTTTTCTCGTTCATTAAACACCCGGTTTAGCAGACGATTCTGTGGCAAACATGGCCCACTTACAACACTTAAGGGTCAGTTATAGCAATGGCAGATGTATTAAGGGACAAAACAGCTTCAGATTTATCATGGCACTTAAAGTCTTGTCCACATGTGTCCCACATACAATCAACCATGTGAAATGTTCATACAGCCTTTTTAGCTTTCTAGAACTGTATCGGAATCCAGACAAAGTCAATTCCATTATTCTGTATTGGAATGTGGGCCAGATTTAAGTGTGAGTGTAGAGCCGAACTGGGTCATGACTTGTTGGCTGTCTGAGCATGCTCACAAGCTCAGACATCACTAGTGACAACTCAGTAAGTGAGTGAAAAAACGAGCACGAAAAGGAAGGTCCTGTTTTTTTTTCTCCACAAGCAAAAGGAGTAGTGAAATGGCAATAAATTTTCCCAGAACGACTCCAGTGATACAGTGCTTGATGATAATCATCAAGTGTAGTGGACTACAGATAGCCTTCAATAAATAAAAAAACAAAAAAGCAGAGGTAGGGAGAGAGGGCGCAAGGGAGAGCACTGTTGGTAGCCCATAGCAACAAGGGATAGACCATCAGCAGCACAGTTTCCCTCCACCTTCAGCTCCACCAGCATTTTCTAACTGAGGACAAAACGCTAAACACGTTTCGACTGTCTGTTCACTGATCATGAACCAATAAATCCTTGCAAGGCATACTTTTATTGTTATCGCAAGATTTTATGATAAACAT
Organism: Astyanax mexicanus; assembly: GCF_023375975.1. Taxonomy (NCBI): domain Eukaryota; kingdom Metazoa; phylum Chordata; class Actinopteri; order Characiformes; family Acestrorhamphidae; genus Astyanax; species Astyanax mexicanus. Next base: position 50,704,190 of record NC_064408.1, read on the forward strand.
ATCAAAAAAGCTGCAAAAACTTCCTGATTAACAGCAAGCTTAAATTGTATTACATGCTTGCAGAAACAGTGGGCGCTCCCCAAGCTTTAGACTATGGCCACAAGACAGAGGTAGGGTGAGGTAGAGGTTTACATTGAACACACACTACTTCTAATTAAAGATGGAAAGACTGATCGGACAATTTTTTAGCCAAAATACTTACTTGATCAGCGATCAGTCAATATTTCTGTGATTTTTCGATCTGATTTGGGAGCTAAAATTACCTCAGCAGTGTTGCTTTGCTTTGTTGCAGTCATAGGAGCAGGAGCACACCTGCCAATCCTCCCTTGAGGAACCTTCCTTTCTACAGGCTGCAGCGAAAACCCTCGAAAGAAGCCAGGCCAGCTTCAGAGTGAGTAACAGAGTTAGCTAACCACACATAACACCAAACGCTGTAGAAGTTCAGCAGCTGCCACCAGAAAGCTGGAGGAATCATGCTCAGACAGTGTATAGTGCTGGACAAGCAAAGATTTTCTGTTGTTTTCACTTTAAGCCCTACAGTCAGAGTGTTAAATCACTGTTTTTATTGAGTTATATATATATTTAACAGTAATTATAAACCATATTAATTAGAAATATGACTTTGAAAAACAGGCAGTGAGGCAGCCAATGATACCCGTTCCTGTTGTATCAAAGTTGTCTAAATAAACAAAAACATAGCTATAAAAATAAAACAATTTAAACATGTATCTCTATTGAAACCTGTTTATTTAAGTTTAGGGGGACGTAATGCCAAGTTTGCCAAATCACCCACCCCCCCCTATAAATGCACTATGTCTCCAGTGGGCTAAATAGCCTGAGACTGTGGCCAGATTCCGCATGCAATGGCGCCATGATGGGTTGTATTGTCTCAAGTAAATCTTAGCTGCACGGCGAAAAAGATCAGTGTAGTTCAACCTTATGTAAATGAGTATGGTTCTCATGCTGCATCTAGCTAATCAGGAAAAAGTAGCCTGGTATGTCAAAGAACTGTAAGCGTTTCTCAAAGAATAGCTTCTTGGGAATTTGATAATGATAGTATCTGGATTTACAGAACTATACATTAGAATGATCAATAAAAGATTCATAAAAATAAAAAAATCTAAAATGTCTTTGCATATAGAAAGGTAGTGGTGTACGATATGGACGAATAATGTGATGTGTGATAATGCAGTTGGGTATTTGTGTTTGCTGTTATTCACAATGCAGCTCTTTCAATGCATTTCCATATGAAAGCTCATACTTTGAAAACAATAAAAATACTATTTAACTTGCTCTAGCCCATATATATGGTGAGCCATAATGCATTGAAGAAATGTGCTAGTTTTGACCAGTAGAAGGTAAAAAGAAATTATTAAGGTCTATAACTGAACCACAAAGGCAACAAGTCCTAATACTGCAATAATTAGAGTTCCATTCCTTCTTATAAATATAACTTATGACAGCATGATTGCTTATCATTATTGCTTCCATACAGAAATGACCGAAGGCTGTAGAGGACAGTTTAAATAGGTAAGTATGGTTAAATTTAACACAGAATGAGATCACTGAGGTGATTTTTGCTTTCAGGGTTTCTTAAATCAACCTTAGTGCTTAAAAGCAGGTGCAGGGCCTGGTTTTATTTGGGTCTGAACGCTAGTTAAACTTACAGCAACAGCCAAAAAGCAGAACAGCTTGCACTCAGGAGTTCTCAGGAAAAATCTCCCACAGAGCTATTTGCATTTCTCCAAAAGCAATTAATCAAGTTAGACAAGTCTGCTTCCTAAAGTTAGCTTCTTCTTTAATTCTGCATTAGAGCTACAGTGGTATGAAAAAGTTTGGGCACCACAATCTCCTCTGAAGAGCGGCAACATGGGAGTCTCAAAACACAACTCTCAAATGACCTGAAAACAAAGATTGTTCAACATCATGGTTTAGGGGACGGATAAAAAAGCTCTCAGAGATTTCAGCTGTCAGTTTCCACTGTAAGGAACAGAGTGAGGAAATGGAAGAACCACAGATACAGTTCTAGTTGCAGAAGAAGCCTTTTTTGAGCACACGCCACAAACGCCACAAAAGAGTTGCTTGAGGTATGCTAAAGCACTTTACTGCTCCCCACTGTAAAATGTGTGTTCAGTGCAGGTACTGGAATCTTGTTAAAGTTGAGGGTCACATGGATTTCAGTCAATATCAGCAGATTCTTCAGAACAATGTTGAAGAATCAGTGAGAAAGTTGAAGTTGCGCCGGGGCTGGATACTTCAACAAGACAACGACCCTAAACTCTGATCAAAATCTACTAAAGCATTCATGCAGAGGAACAAGTACTTCATTCTGGAATGATCATCTCAGTCCCCAGATCTGAAAATGATTGAAATCTGTGGTGTGATTTAATGCAGGCTGTTCAGAAATCATCAAACCTGACTGAACTGGAGATGTTTTGTAAAGAAAAAAAATTGATCCAAAATATCTTCAACCAGAAGCCAGACTCTCACTGGAAGCTTTAGGAAGAGTTTAGATTTTTTTCTGCAAAAGGAGGATCTACTAAATATTGATATTGTAAATTGTTTCTGTTGGGGTGCCCACATTTATGCACCTGCCTAATTTTGTTTAAAGAATTGTGTTCATCTGTTATATGATATATTTAACTCAAATTGCTGATCCAAACAACAAATGATTTTTTAAAAGAAAAATCATACACTTTATCACGGATGCCCAAACTTTTTTCATACCACTGAAAGAGGCTAATGATGCTAACAAGTAATAAAGAACAACACACGTCCAACAGACAGCACTGAGTACTTAGTACTGTTTATTAAATAATAAAACAGACCTGAATCCTTTATTTATTTAGTACAACCAATAAGACACAGCCCTAGTTTGTTTTTATGTGCTAGACTTTGTAAAAACATGCTATGCTTCTATAATCTCTACATAACATGTAATAATATAATACATATCTGTAATATGTTGTCATATCAGTCATGACGGATGCAAATATTCAGCCGTTAGCCATTCTGAACGAACTGTTATGCATACTGTGTGCATGCTTTTCAGCTTAGTTAGATAATAAACACATAATACTGACAGTCACTTGGTTCAGGGTTACACACTGTCAGCTTTATGTTCTTTATGCTGAGTATACACACGCACTGTGTGAAAACTCTCAATAATATACTGTTAAATGTATAAAGTTAATCCTCTTAAACAGCAGTGTTGAAGTGCTGTTGTTAAAGTAATGCTGTTACATGACTTCCGTTATTCCATGAAATAACTTCTGATCTCAAGGCCTTGTGTCCATTTCCTATATGCTAGCTAGGAATGTATGCAAGCACAATGCTCTCAGCATCACGAGGGTCAAGGTTTGCATGCAGCTCCTCTGAGACACAGGAAGACACCAAACCAGCAAGGCTTCACACTGCGTTATGCTGAATAACTGCTGGACGGGGCCACACCTATGCTGAGACTGCTACATCAATCAGGAGCCTCAGATCATCTAGTCTATTTATAAAGTATTTAGTAAAACTGCATGCACTGTAACTTCAAATGTAACCACTCTTTGCATGAAGCTGATTGAGGAAAAGGCCTGAGTCTGAGAAACAATAAGTTTTAAGTTGAGTCAGCAAGAAATTCTATAGGAAAATGTGGTTTTGTTGCATAAAATAAAACTTTTTACAGAATGGACAGACCTTATATAAATACAACATCCTGCTGTGGAGTTTTATTCCTCATTAAAAGTGCACAAAGAGTGGGTGAAACGATATCACACAGTATAAGAAGTTCTGGTGTTTTTAGGAAAGTAAATAATACTGGGACCATTGACTAAGCCTGGACTTGGACAACACTTCATTTTAAATGGAGATTTATCGTTAAGAGGACAATTTAGTCTTCAACTAGGCTTAAAGCCCCACTAGGCAGGATCCGTCTCCTGGCACTTTTTATCTACAATACCAACATAAAATTGTTTAATAAATGATTACAAAGTTATGATCATTGTGAATGGAAATGCGTTAGATAAAGACCTGTTTATAAGCATATACATATATTGTTTTACATATATAAATAGGCTGTTATTACTACTAAAATGTACTACATAAATAGTGGAAAATCCACCTGAATATAAGCTAATTTTTTCCATCAGAATGTAAAAAGCACACAAATAGAATTACAACCAATCTCAACTCCATCATCAGTTTGTCTCTTTTAGCTCTTTTACTTTATTGTAAATGTTTCTTCTGTGTCTACAACTAATAAAACAGTGTGTTTACAGAGTAGCACTGTTAGCCCTCACCACGAAACAAGCACAACATGAAATTATAGTAAAACAAAAACACAGTATCAGTAGAAGCTTTAAAAGCCCCAGACTAAAATGTATATTTCAGTTTGGAGCAATATACTGCAAGCTAAGCTTACAAAACCTGGATCAGATACAATATATGTAAATACTACCTCACTATAACCATCATATATATCCACAAACAACAAAACCGTAAACAAAAAAACCTCAAACAAAAAAACACGGACTACAACTTTAGGAAGTAACGTTATGAATATGAAGCTAGCTAACATAAGACGATCTCAGTAAAATACCAGAGCAACAAAATAAGATGTTACTTACTTGTCCAACAAGAAGCCGGACAGCTCTGTGTCTGTTTTCAGCTGTTTAGTGTCTCTTAGCTCACACCAATGAGCGAAAGAGATTTCTATGTTTATTCTTGTCCGGTCTATAGCCTGATTAGTCTCTCTTTTTTCGTTTTCTGGCTTTCACAGACATATTCGGTCTCTTTCCAGCTTCTGCCATAGTGTCTGTATGTTAGTTAGCGTCTGTAAAGAATTAACCAACTAGGTTTTTGTAGTCCTTGTAGAACTGTTAGAACTATCGGTCGGAAAGCAGGTCGCAGTTCTAGAAAGAGGCGCAGTTCTCGCGATCGTTGGCTGCGACCGCCTAGGAAAACTTACAGAATCTGGTTTGAGCTCTGAGGAGCTACGGCACAGACACAAGAGAACCGCTGTTCCTCCTATTACACCTCAATGGAGTGCTGCAGCTGTGCTGCAGTGTTTCAAGCTGTAATTTTACTTCATTAAAAAGTTAAATAATCAAGGAAATCCTACCTAGTGTGCCTTTAATCTCTCTGTCTGGGATACACTCTAGTCTAAAACTACAGAAGTAAACTTCTCCAGATTCTAGACATGGCAAATGACAGTAATTAGACTCATGGCAAAGACAATACATTAGGCAAACTATTGCTTTAATGTAGATTACTTACCACAGGATGTGTTGATGGCATCCCGGAGTTCGGCGTACTTCCACTTGCTGAGCTCGTACTTCTTGGTATTGGCCGCAGCCTTTGTGGCTTGCACCTGTGGACCCCTGCCATAAAAACCCCCAAAACAAAACAAAAAAAAAAAAGAAAAGAGGACAAGAAAAGCACATAAAACAGATTTAGACACAGCACAGTCATCCAAGTCTCAAAGAGGGAACCTGCTAGGAGCAAACCTCAGTTCTAATAAAGAAAGTCAGTGATTGCATAATTCAGGAGGTGGCATCGCAGGAAGGTATTAAAAAAGGAAAGAACAAGAGGTGAGAGAGGTTCAATTAGACTGGAGAGAAAAGCACAATGGAGAAATGACTCAGTGTCTGGATGTGATTCAGAAAAAACACAACTGACTATGAATGATAGGAGTGAGCACGGGTGAGGACTTTGTTGATTGGATGATCATTATAATTATTAACACTGGATGAAGGTGTGCAGTCACCTCATTCAGGCTTGTGATTACAACACACACACAAACACACACACACACACACACACACACACACACTAAATGCCCTTGATCACTATCATTCTCCCTCACCTTCTTTAACTGCTACACCTCTGAAAGTCCATTATAGAAATAGTGAATCAGTGAATTAGGCCAGTCACCTACATTCACCCCCTCTACAGTCTCACTGCCGGACACTGTGACAGCCTAACCTTACATAAAAGCACGAATGTGAAAAGAAAAAGAAAACAAGGAGAAAAAGCAGAGGTAAAGGGGGGATCAGAACAGATAGCAGTCATAGAGACGAGAGGAAAGGAGAGGAGAGGGCAAATTTAGAAAGAAGAAGGAACAGAAGGTAGAAGCAGAAGATTATAAAATAAGGAGAAGAAATTAGCATAAATGGTAATGAAGAAGAGAAAAGAACAAATAAAGAAATTAGATAAGTTGAGAAGAGAAGAGAAGAGAAGAGAAGAAAAGAGAAGGGAAGAGAGAAAGCAAATTTAGAAAGAAGAAGGAACAGGAGGTAAAAGCAAAATAATAAGAGAAGAGAAGAGAAGACAAATTTAGAAAGAAGAAGGAACAGGAGGTACAAGCAAAATATTGAGAAGAGAAGAGAAGAGAAGAGAAGAGAAGAGAAGAGAAGAGAAGAGAAGAGAAGAGAAGAGAAGAGAAGACTGGGATTCTGAGTGAGACTTACTGGTCTCTGAAGCATACTGGTTGGGCATTAATGATAAAACTAAGTTCTAATATTACTCTTTCACTGCTAATTCAATACAACAGGCTTAACACTGTTCAGCGAAGCTTCACACTGTGATTTACATCATTTCATATAATGCAGGACGCACTGCTAATGTCTCAAGCTGCATAACTGATTACAGAGGTCAGCAACCACTGTTTCCCACCTGACTACAGCACAATTCACAGCACAGTGTTGATTTCTTAGCATGTAGCATCAAACACACACACACACACACCAGTCATACACACACATCAGTCATACTGTAATACCAAATTAATTACATTATTATCAAAACAATTCATTAACAAGATCTCTCAATTAACAAACTGATTAATCCATTTGGTTATGTGTTCATTAAAACACATGATGGGCACAACAACCTGTGAGTGAATTCTGGTTGTTTAAGATTTTCAGAATTACACAATTAGTCACATAATTAATTTATAATTAAATCTCCCCGGAGGGATTTTTGTGGGGAGTAATTGGCGGAGATGCTGGCAGGAGATTGGCCAGTCAAATGGAGCTGCTCTACCCACCTAGCCAAGAGCTCAGACATTTCCTTGGCCATTTCTTCCCTACGGAACATGATGGATGCAACACACAGGTTAAATACATTCACATCACCTTAATAGATTTACACTGGTGTACTGCCAGTGAATGAACATCCAGTGGACGTGTTTGAAAAGTGGTCAGGAGCGATGTAGAATAATGTGTTTTTACACTTGCAATGAGTGCAAGAACAATGTAGGTGTTTCTATTACCGCAATCATTAAGTGGAGGGGCAAGTAAATGTCTAAAACGTGATTACTGAATGTCTAATAAAGTGGCTAATGAAGGAATGTATAAGATAGGTGTTTCTAATAAAGTGGCCACGGTGTGAAAGTGCAAAGTAGGGGTTAAGTGTCATTTTTACCCACCCCCTGCTTTTTGATTGCCTGTCTTTTAAAAGGTGAAACCTGTTGAGGAGAGCTTATCATCTGCTAAAGGCGCACATTTCTAACTCAACAGCCCAGCTGTCACATTTAATGTAAAAAATTCATAATGTAAACGTCTGTTATGTTCTTTAAATCATGCCTGCAGCTATCTAATCTAGAGAGCTGCTAAGAATGGCAAAATCCAACACTGTTAGCGTGATGCTAACGTAACAGGAAAACCCCATTACTGGGCTAGAGCAAACTAGCATTATTTTAGTTTAGCTGACATGTAAACAAAAGCTATTTTGAAGCCAATTAGGTTGGTGTGTAATGACATGCTTGGCTGGCTCATACTTTGGAAAATGGGACACGTATGGCGTGTTTATATTGTGCTTTGCGGCAGCCATTGTTGAGCTCTCTGTGATCGGACTCCCTCAGGGTTACACACATCATACAATGATACAAAGAAATAAGGACATAGGAAATAAGGTGTGGTGTTCTATCCTCTACATAGTTGTAAGTCGTTCAATTAGAACATAAAGCACATTTAATCAATTGGATAAAAAGTATAGAAATATGTACTCTACATATTTCTAGTGCTAATTGTGCGTGAGAGACTGTGGCTGCATTGAGAAACGTTTTGAGAGAAGGTCACCCCAGCCTGCAGACTTTTTGGAAAGGCTCTAAAAAACAATGCAGCTCTCATTTCTTTAAACAGAGCGAATTTTGTAATATTAAAAAAAAAAAGTCAAGCACTCCTGCATCAATACAGGCAACGGCATGCCTTCAGACGCATCACCCTCTAATCCTGTTCTTTTATTTATGAAGAGATAGCATTAGTCAGGCAGCGCGGTGCTGTGAATATGTGTATGTGTGCGTGTGTGTGTGAGAACGTGCTACACCTCCATAGTCACGCAGTGTTAGGGGCTCAGGAGGGCTGCTGCTATGAAAGTGTAATCCGTCATTAGCAATAACACAGCACATTAGGCAAGCAGGCAAAATTACAACCGAAGACCACGCACTCCAGCTTTCAGAGCTGTGAAAAATGGACGATGTTCCTATTTGGGGGTGTATATACTGTAAATGTGTTTCACATCTAAATGTGGTTGGCCAGACTGAGTATGGGTGGGTTGCGAAGACAATTGCAGAGATAAAAGATAATCTGAGGGTGTGTATTAGGGCTGCACGATATTGGAAACATTTTTTATTGCAAATGTTCTTTTTTTGGCAATATATATCACGATATTAAACAATGCAGGGCCCGTGACGTCCCCAGCCCCGCCCCCACACCTGCATGCTATCTCGCGTCCGGACCAATCAAAAGCTGAGTCAGCGCATGAGCACTTAAAACCCAAGAAAAACATCGGCAGGTATTTAAATGGCCTTGTAAAAGGTAAATAAGAGCGTTTTTCTGGGATTTAAAGCGTGAATTCAGCTGTAACTGGAAATATCTGTGCAAAACTGTGCTGGACAGAGGTGCACAGCTTTCAACACCTGCGTTTACAAGCATGTGCGCAACCATGTGGATGGAGGCCATTCAGTTACCTCGTGTTTACTTCAACCCCATTCATCCCCCCTCGCACTTCTCAGGGAGCTGGAGCCTGTCACTCACACAGACACAGAGACAGTGCTGTATATCTACTTCTTGTGTCGAGAATTAATATATTGCAACATGAAGTGTTTGATTTAATTGCCTGCAGTGTGGACTATTGTGCATGCGCACATCGCGGTGACGATGCTTAAGTGTGTATTGCAGGATGATGCTGATCCATGTTACAGAAGAATGCACAAATGTGTACATACATCTTACCTTGTCATTAGTACAGTTACGTTTCTTAGTTATAGTTAGTTTGCATGACAGTTAGTTGGATGTCGCTTGCAGTGGTTGCAAAGTTAAGGGGTGTGAGGGGGGATATAGAGTGGTGGGAGGGGATACTCTATTACCACACAATTCAAGACACATACAGTGCATTCAGCATTTAGACACGTACACATTGATGAGCCACAACTTTAAGCACCCACTCGTTGATGACGTTAATTATTAAGTGCATGTCAAAGTCACCAAACTATTGATGTGTTGGACCCAGGGGAGAACAGTCAGCCATTAAGACTTAAGCAACTCTGACAAGGTGTCTGGGTCTAAGCATCTCTGAGTGTAACAAATACGGTACCGTTGTTCTGTCACATTGTTCTGCTAACAAGCACTCACACTGACCAGTGATGGAGAGGAGGGACGGTCATGCAACCTATCTAGAGATATTAAGGTCACCGCAAAGTTCCACAAAGAATCGAATGATAATGATTTTGCATCATTTCAGACAATGCTAACCTCTGTGCAACTTAGAAAGCACTTACACGGGGCAAGCAAGAATTGGAACTGTGGATGGTGCTGTTTACAAGAGGAAGTGATGGCGCCATTATTTCACTTCCTGACGTTTTTAGGCATAGAGGTGCTGCCCTGGCCTCTAAATACTGCAGACATTAAACCAAATGAGCGTCTTATCGATGCGCTGGAGAAGGCCTCATCACGTGCCGTACAGAACTTTAAGTTTAGTTATTGAAGAAGCTTAATACCACAGACTATCACCTTCTGAGGTCTGGCAGAGTCCATGCTTTTGCAGGTCAGAGCTGCTCTAGTGGCAGTGGTGTTATTGTTTTGGCTCATCAATGTATCATGTGTTTGACTCACGTTGTTACAAGGTAGTGCACACTATTAAAAAAGAACACACTACTGGCCAGTGCTACTACTGCTGCAGTGTCCCAACACCACATACTGTTGTGTCACTATATGATATAGTCTTTCATAACAGTGATGTGCATTAAACTTTTACACAAGTGATATAGTGATGAGAGCGTAACCTACATGGTCAAGCTCTTGAGCTTCTGTGGTGCAGCAACACTGTGAAAATAGAGGAGAACAAGGTTAAACGAAGCTCTGCTAGACTATGAGCCTTAAGAAAAGGTGATTCCTTCTCCACGGCCTCCTTGATTTTGGTTAAATTAGGTCTTTGCCATTAATGCAAAGTCTGGAATTTGAAAATACAATGTGCTGATCCATGTAATTCTTAGTGTAATTAAGAATTCTAAATATTCTCACTTCCGCTTGCACTGATGTCTAATAGGTACATATGGATAATAATGTTAACAGCTATATGTTAGCTATATTAGTGTGAAGCAGATTTGATTGGTGATTTGCTACTGCATGCTTGGAGGTTACAGTCTGTAGGGTGTCAGGAGGGTCAGGATAAGCTAGGTTCAGGGGTCAAAACATCGAGTAGGGCTTTAAATATCTTACATAACTCTTTCGGGGGATGACGGGACGCTGCCATTACTGAGAGAAAAGAAAATAGACATAAAAAGAGAAAAAGAAGTTAAAAAATATTTTCAGACAAGACAAAGCTCTTCTCTGAGAATTCTGCTCTTCCTCGACCTGCATCAAACAGATCTGCAGGTGCCTGGAGCAAGAAGATCATAGTTGCTCCGAACCAGGTCACCATAAAGACAAAAAAATCTATAAAAATCTCTGGCAGGAGAGAACAAATCACCTTACGACAAACACAACAACATAATGTTATCAGATACAATTCAGCTAAGACTGCAGAAGAACTTCACAACCATTCAAGTACCTGCGGAGTGCATCTCCCGGCAGTTCCTCCGGGATAAGCTCCGCCTCACTCTGAGCGATTCGCAGAGCCAGCTCTCGATCTCGCCTTTCCTGCTCAAGCACCGCCTGCCGCGCTGCCTCCTCCTCTCGCTCCGCCTCCAACTGCCGCTCCATCTCCTCCTACAGAAACATGAAAAAAAAAAAACTTTTATTACTTTATTCTAATATTTTATAGTTTAATAACACTAATATTGTTGCTCCTTCTATATATAAGAGTACAGCAAAAAAAAAAACATGAATACATAAATAAATAACAAGTTTCTGCAGTAGCTTAAGAAAACTATGAATACAGAAGCACTGTTAACTAAAAAGATACAATGCAAATCACCAAGACACTGGCAACACACACAGCAAATATGTATTCCAAAAGTACATTAATAATGAAAAAGATGAAGACTGATAAAAGAAAAAAAAAAAAAAACATGTGACTTAGTAGAAGTAGGGATAAACAACCAAAAAAGTAAAAATAAATAAAAAATAAAAAAAAACATTTTAAAACAAATGATTAATAAATAAACTACTTGTTTAGTCTTATGAGCTTTAGTCTGTTATCTATTAATGCAAATAACAGAAAGTAAACAATTACATAAACGTAAATTAAAAATGGAGATTAAATGTAATAAAAATAATCATAAAACAAAAAATAAAGTAATAAACTATTATTATCATTATTGTCACTATTATTATTATTATTATTATTATTATTATTGTTGTTGTTGTCACTATTATTATTATTATTATTATTATTATTATACAACAGATATGCTGATTAGCATTCTTCAATATACATCTTGCTAATTGGCTTTTCTGTCTTACTGCCACCAGTATTTTCTCTTTGAAATCACTGGGTGGACAGTCGTGTGGGGAAAACACACAGCCAGTGGCTGGTTACTTTTGCCAGAGAGCACTCAGCATTCATTAGCACTGTGGTGCTGAAGCACGGTCTGAAACACTGAGGACGTGCTGAGCCTCTGTTTAGACTGCAGGCTGTAATGTTTAAATCAGCTTTGAGTCTCTCTTTTACCAGAGCAGATGTGTGTGTGTGTGTGTGTGTGTGTGTGTGGCCTTGCTGTGGGCTTGTGTATGGAAAGCGATTGACAGAAGAAAACAGAGGGGGGGCAAGAGAGTTCATAAACTTTAGAATGCTCTGAAAAATCAAGAAAGACATTAGACATGCACTGAGACCCCCATCCCACCCCAGTGATAGCCTCCTGACCACAAAGAAGACCACCAGATAGACAGACAAATCAAGAAAGACTGACAAACAACAGAGAGACAGAATGAGTGAGAGGGGGAAGAGAGGGAGGAGAAAGAGTAAGAAAAATAAAGGAGATATACAGAAAAACAGGAAAAAGAGATTGGATGTAAGGAATTAAGCAGAGACAGAAAAGGGGAAAGAGAGACAGAAAAAAAAGACAGAGCATGAGACAGAGAGTCTGCCACCCACTTTATCTTAAGCACTCACTTCACAACTTATCTGCAGTGCTGACAGAACTACTCACGAGCAGCAGAGAGAAAATGTGTGGAGGAGAATTCAGCTGGCCATGCTGAGAGAGTTACATTTTGAGGAAGGGTGTGGTCAGGCCTCAAGGCAAGGCAAGGCAAGTTTATTTATATAGCACCTTTCATACACAACGGTCATTCAAAGTGCTTTACAAATTAGAAAATACACAGAGAAAAAAAAAAAAACATGTAAAAGATTAACAGTAAAAATGGAAATAAAAACTAAAATAAGAATAAAGCATGATTGATTAAAACATGATTAAAACAAAGAGAATTAAATTAAAAACATGTAAAAGAACAACAAGGAATTAATACGAATAAAGCATGAATAAAACATAATATAAAATTGCCGTTACAGAATAAAAGTGTGTGGAGCTGCAGTGTTTTAAGCTGAGCTGAAAGCCTGATCAAACATGTAGGTTTTCAGTCTGGATTTAAACATGTTTAGTGTTGGAGCTCTTCTAATGCTCTCTGTTAACTGGTTCCATTTAAGAGCAGCGTAGTAGCTAAACGCTGCCTCTCCGTGTTTAGTTTTTACTTTAGGAAGCTCTAACTGAGCAGTTCCTGATGATCTGAGAGTTCTGTTCGGCTCATACTGCTGGAGCACATCAGATAAATATGCTGGTCCTGCACCATTAAGACATTTATAGACCAGTAACAGTACCTTAAAGTCTATTCTGTAACATACTGGTATCCAGTGTAGGGATTTAAGGATGGGGGTGATGTGCTCCCTTCTTTTACTTCTAGTCAGAACTCTGGCTGCTGAATTCTGAATCAGCTGAAGCTGTTTGATGGTCTTTTTTGGGAGTCCATTTAGGAGTCCATTACAGTAATCAATCCTACTAGAAATAAAGGCGTGGACGAGTTTCTCCAGGTCTGCTTTAGACAGAAAATCTCTGATCTTATTGATGTTCTTGAGGTGATAAAATGCTGATTTGGTGACTGCTTTGACATGACTGTTAAAAGTGAGATCAGAGTCCATTTGTACACCAAGATTACGCACTAGTTCTTTAGATTTCAGGCTTTTTGAATCCAGATAGGCAGCTAGTCTGTGCCTCTCATTACTATTCCCAAATAAAATAATCTCTGTTTTATCTTTATTTAATTGCAGAAAGTTCTGTCCCATCCATTTATTTATCTGCTCAAGGCATTTACACAGTGAGTCAATGGGACCATAGTTGTTTGGGCAGAGGGCCATGTAGATCTGAGTGTCATCTGCATAGCTGTGGTAAGATATCCCATAGTCACGCATGATTTCCCCCAGAGGAATCATATATAAATTAAAAAAGAGTGGCCCAAGAATTGAACCCTGGGGTACACCACAGGTCACTGGCACAGTCTCAGAAACATTATTTACCATTTCCACAAAGTATTTCCTTCCTTGAAGGTATGAACTGAACCATTTTAGGACAGTTCCAGAAATTCCAACCCGGTTCTCAAGTCTATCTATGAGAATGTTGTGGTCAATGGTGTCAAAAGCAGCACTGAGATCAAGCAGTAGTAGAATAGATATTTTTCCTGAGTCTGTGTTTAAGCGAATGTCATTGATAACCTTAATAAGCGCAGTCTCAGTACTATGATTGGGCCGGAAACCTGACTGAAATTGGTCTAGACAGTTATTTATGGACAGGAAGTGCATAACTTGCTTGAAGACAATTTTTTCAATTATTTTTCCAATGAATGGTAGATTAGAGATTGGTCTGTAATTGTTCAATAAGTTTGTATCTAAATTTTTCTTTTTTGAGAGAGGCTTCACAACGGCTGTTTTTAATGCATTTGGGGAAACACCTGACATGAGTGAGGTATTTACAATTTGAAGAATGTCTGCTGATATAGTGAGTGTAAAAAACATTCTTTAAAAACTTGGTTGGTAATGTATCAAGACTGCAGGTGGATGGCAGGTTTCCGGCAGCTGATACAGCAGAACATGGCTCCCGTCCGATAACTCCGCAGTCTCTGTGGGGGGAAGATGTTGTGTCTCTGTAGTGCAGAGTGTCCTTGGGTGTTAAAGCTGACGTGTCTTCACCAGTGGGAACAGAGAAGTTGCACAGAGAAAAAATGAAGTTCTCTGACAGGAATTTGACTCCCCTCTTGTTGGTGTGCAGTCCATCTCTCCTGAAAAACTCTCTCTTCCCAAAAAACAGATTGAAATTGTCAATGAAGTTCAGTCCGTTTGACCTGCAGGATTTCTGAAGCCATATGTTTAAAGCCAACAGCCTAGAGAACATATTGCAGCCTCTTGCAGGTAGAGGACCACTAATGAATGTCTGGATGTTGAACTTGCGCAGTGTGGTAAAAAGATCATTAAAGTCCCTTTTTAACACCTCAGACTCCTCTTTCCTTGTATCGTTCTTTCCAACATGAACAATGATCCGTTTCACTGTTCTGTATTCAGCCAGTAGTGTTGGAAGCTTCTCATTCAGTTCAGAAACTGTGATGTTTGGCTCACATCGAACAATGAGTTTCTGATTATTGTTCATGCCATGAACAGAGTCATCCCCCAAAACAAGGGTGTCTGCTGTGGCCACAGCCTGGAGCCCTGTGGCTCTCCTGGGGTGTTGTGAATGGCTGAATCTTCTGGTTCTTTCTGTATCATACTGGCTGGTATTAGGAAAGTCATTAAGGTCTTGCAGTGGCTCAAATCTATTTTTTCAAACTAAGTGACTGGAACTGATTTCCTCTGGCTCTGTGCTCTGATCTCCGAGCAATAGCTTTAGCATTAGCATTAGCCAGATGTGCTATGTTAGCAGGAGTGGAGGATACTACAGAGCTGTATGTGGCATGGCGTTTGGGTTTAGCTCCAATGCGAACCCATTGCTGGTTTTGCCCATATCTTTCAGCTGTACTCACATTAGGGATGTCCACATGATCTGCTGGTTCAGTTCTGTTCATCTCCACTGCTCGCTGCTCCGTTAAAATCCCTGCCCGTTGTCCGCTAGCGCAGAAATGCCAGTCCTTAAACTCTGATAACAAGGACCGAAAATTTGTGTCCAAAACAGTCATTCTTTGTAGAAGATTGTAGCAGTTCTGGCAGCACAGGTGCTCTGAACCCACACAAGGAGGCATCTTGCAGATTTCTTCTTAAGTACTCTACAGGAACTTTTCTGATTCCTGTGCCTATGGCTCTACTATAAAATGTCCAAAAGAAACTAGAAAAAAATAAAATAAGAAACAAAATATGGTAGTGCTAGTGCTAATCTAAATAATGAGCTCAGACACTGTAGCTCGAAAATATCTGAAAATAAAGAAAAGTATGAAAGATAGCAGAGATAGCAGAGCTAAGCAGAGAAGCGTCTGAACGGCACAGAAGCAGGAAGCAGAAAAAAAGGGAGGGTGACCTTCTGTGCTAAACAATATTACCATCTTCCCTCCTCCACAATGTATTCTACACCATCCACCGCTCCCTCCGTCTCTCTGTGTCCCATGACTCAGCGGGATATTAACAGTGCACTGAGTGTGTGTAAGAATGGTATCAGAGGCACATTCATAATCGGACATCACTGAATGAACAACCAGTTTTATAAGATTATGTATTACTTCCTATATTCGTTCAATAGCCAGTTTATAATAAACACCGATCTTAGTTGGCACAGTAAAATGGAGAGCAGAAGTAAAAGGTAGGAGTTTCTAATCAAGAGGTCAATGAGTTTATATCTCCATCCTCCATCTGTTCATGAGTGCCTGCAGGCCAGATGCTTTTGCTTCTCAGATGCGTTGCAGCTCTACATGCATTCCCACAATGTTTCCAGTCACTCAAACAACATAAAGCTGCCTGATCCGCTCTAACGGCCATAAACAGGAACGAGGCTGGAGCTGCTCTCCCTGAAGCAAAGCTGCGAGTACCAATGTTCCAGCGTGAACCTGAGGTGAGAACGCTTAATTTGCAACAGCTCCACTGTGTTTGTTTAGAAAGCCTGTGGTGAACAAACGAAAAAGAGAGAGAGAGAGAGAGAGAGAGAATAAGCTAGACTAATGAGGAAAAGAGTGCTCAGAAGAGACTGAGTGAAAGTGAAAAGTTTGAGAAAGCGACAAAGAAAGAGTAAAAAGAAAATGTCTAGTTACTGTCTCTAATATGAATGAAGGCCATGTGAGCTGTTTTTTGTAAAAAAAAAAAAAAATGCTCCAGTGATCCAGTATAACTCTGCTTTAGTCTGGTGGAGGAGTGGAAGTGAAAAACAAGATTTTGGTTCTTGCATGTCACCTCCGCGAGACGTACAACAACAGTTTGAAACGTTTTAAAGTAAAGACATTTTTACACTAATAACAGTCTTTGCAATGTCATATGTTACTTTACATCATGTGTAATGCTCTGCTAAGTGCAGTTCAGCCACTGACCTAGTCTTAGAGTCTGTGTAAATTGCGAAATCCACCGGAGATCCTATGTAAATCTAAAGTTACACACAGAGGTGGGTAGTCCAGGTCCAGAAAGTAAAAATCCAATGTACTTCACTGGATGTACTTCACCAGTGGTGTTCCATAGACAAATTCTAACCATTTGTTCCTTAGCTCTGAATTACTGCGCAAAGCATTAAACGCTGATGTGACATTTGTACAAATAACCCAGGAATGAACTGCCATGCTGTTTTTTAGCGCTGTTAGCTCCTGTCTGACGAGACGTGCCTGCCTTCATCTCTGCCTGTAGGCGGTCGTGAGCCGAGGTGGGCAAGGTCATGAACACTAATTCACGGGTTGACATAAACACAGTGCTTTTCCTGATCAACTCGTTTTTCTGAACATTTTTTTTATTAGCTACTGCAGACAAAGGAAGTTGAGGAAGAGTTTAATGTGCAGCATCCATATACTCAGAGAGACCTAAATTATTTTACAAAGAACAAAAAAAAAGTGGATTTTAGTGGAATGAGACCTTTAAGTGCCATTAGCATCCCAGGTAAAGACAACACAGTTGACAGTGTTAATCTTGGTTTTATACCATAGAGCCAGACAAAGAAATTGTTGAGAAGTGTTAGGTTAGTTACATTTAAATTAAGTTATCTAAATCCAAGTTATCTATTATATGGATTAGTTCATTAAACAAATAGAGCTATTCACTGTATACTAACCTCTACTTCTTTAAAACTTTACAACTGATGCTCTTAAACACATTAACTTAACTGAAAGTCAAAAAAAAAGCTGACTGGGAAACTATCATGTGCAAAGCTGTCATCTAAGCAAGAGCAATCCAAAATATAAAACAAATTCTGATTAATTAAAAAAACATTGTTCTCTAAATAATTCCTAACTTTTTTATTAGTTTGGATGACTTTAGTATTAATCTACAATGCAAAAATTTTAGATTTTGACCTGAACTGTATATACATATTTCTGTAAATTTACCAGAACCGTTTTTACATAATATAAATAAAAATATTTTATTCACTATTACTGTTTCTGTTGTCAGACTTGCTTCAATTATCTTTTCAATTTACAATTTTTAGTGTCGTTGCTAATGTTGTTATAATGCGTTAGCAATATTTTTCTCATTACAGTAACACCATTATAGCTTAAAGAGGGAGAGTGGAAAAAATGAGAGAGAGAGAGAGAGAGAGAGAGAGAGAGAGGAAGCATGAGAGAGCGTGAGAGAGAAAAAGAGAGCAAGGAAGAGAGAGGTGCTCCAGGCTAAATGCCTCGGGCCAGAGGTTCTGATTAAAGTGACTAGAATGGCCTCAAGCCTGATCTACAGTGAAGATCTCTCTTCTATAGAATATTACTAGAGTAAAACTGAGTCTGTAGTAAGACATGCAGTTTTATTTCAGTTCTGCCTGCAGCATTTTTAATTCTATTTTTTTTACAGTAAAATCCCTTTAAGAGATTACAGTTTAGTTATAGAGATTACATATTTTAATAATAAGAAAAACAAAAAATGTATAATTAAATAATACATGAGATAGAGTGCTATAACGTAATATTGGCACTATTACATGTTATAGCACAAACATCAAGTGTATTATTGTGACTATACCACAGTTTCATTATCTCTGTTTATTAAAAGATTTTGAGTTAAAGAGAACCAGAAAATATAATCTGATTGGTTATAAAAACCCTGCAAGTTAAAACTGTTCCATTGCTGCTCTGTTTGTAGCTGCGCTGTTTGGCTGGTAGGAGCTGCATCGTTGCTAGTTTACCTGTGTGAAGAGCTTCAGTTACAGTGCATTACCAGCTGATAACGGCACTCATAGAATGCCTCTCAGCCAATCACATTGCAGCCGGGTCGGAAGTAACTGTGGTATTAATTATACTTATAGTCCACCTGTAGTATGAAGTGATCCATCAGTTCTTATGACTTATACTGTTTCATCACATACAGTAATTATATATGATGTACTCTTTTTTTCCACTTTTCAAATCATAGCTTACATGTAGTTTATTTGTGGTGTCAATCGATTACAAAATTTAAATCCGATTAATCATAATAATATTTTGTGATTAACTGTGATTAATTGCTCTTGTTCTTAAGGCTCACCTTTTTATAAGGGATTTTTAAAATGTAAATAAAAGAATGAATATAAGAAATGTAAAATGCAATTATATTTATATTGGTGGTGTTAATTAAAATACTAGTATATACTTGTCGGTTTGGAGGGAGATGAAGCCAACAAGGGGCACAACATGTGGGCAGCAAGACGTATCAACCGCACCAAATTTGCGTAAAGAAATGATAGCGTTACTAATTCCAAATTAATCACATGCATTAATGCTTTAACATTGACAGCCCTAGTTTTCTTTACATTTACATTTAGTGTTTTTAGCAGACACACTTCTCTAGAGTGACTTACAATAGTGCTTTATTAATTATTTTGAAAAAAATCCATAGTTGGTTTATAGAGACTAGAATCAGAAAGATGCTTTAAGCTTCGATAATGTTTAGACACCTAGGAGAAAACTGTTCGTATAGTAACTAACAATTAGTTTATAATAGTCATATAATAAGTTTTACTTTAGTGACGAAGAAACACAAAGAATGGGTGTAAAAACAAAAAGTACAGGACGAATACCAACCAACAAGCCAAGAGCCTTCATCCTGATGCTCTGATCACACATTACATTAAGAAGCAGCAGCACACAACTCACACACTGCTGACTGAGCCAGAAGGGCCACTAGTGTCCAAGCACCCTGTGTCCATAAGCAATCAGCTCACCTGCAATCTCCTCTCCTCCTCTTCTCTCTTCTTCCTCTCCTCTTCCTCCTGCTTTCTCTTCAGCTCCATCTCTGCTTTCCTAAAAAATGGAGACAGAACGGAGAGAACACTAAAGTGAGAAAGTGAAACTCACTACATAAACGAGAGAGACGCTCAAAAGGCCACAATCACAGAGATACAACAACTGCAGGAATGAACTACTTTTATGAACCATGATGATGAATATGAAAATGAGAAACAGTGTATACACAAAGTAAAAAAAACTGTTATTAAAAGTTTTCAAAGTAATACATATATTTTTGTGGAAGCTTTTTCATTTTTTTTTACTTACATAACTGCAACAAAATGCACTGAATACTAAGGGAAAAGGTTTCTTTATGGTCAAAAAACTGTAAAAACATCATTTTTTTTGTTGTGAGTTCTACTTTTGCAATGCCACCTCTGGTTCAGCCCTGCTACAGGTAAGAATGGCATGACTCAGTAATGAAGCACAATGCCAGGTCACAATGTCCAAATCAGTCCAAACCAATTTCCTGACCCCTCATGACATCTACGTGAAACTGGCATGAAACAGTTAAAAAATAAAAACTGGAGCCCTTTCTTATCTGATCTGTTCAACCATCAGTGTGGAAGTTTAATAATGTAATAATAAGACACTGCAATAGATATGTATATAACATTTGCATTTGTACATGAAGGTATCCATTATCCAGTGCATAAGAATTTAAATGTTTGTTAAAGCTAACATATAGGAATTATCACTTACCAAATTTGGTTTATTAACACTATTTGGTTAGACATATGATTACTTAGGATATATATATATATATATATATATATATATATATATATATATATATATATATAATCAATAAATACAGTTATGTATAGGACAATTTTTGACTATACCCTATTCATAAACAGGAAACCCAACCTCATGATTTGCACATAACTGATGTATTTATAACACTCAACTAATGTGAAAAAACTGGAAACGAACTGAGAGCTCTCACATATAACTTTGTCCAGGATTTACGTACTTTAAGATAACTTATTAGTAGAAGGAGCTTGGGAGAATTGGGTATTTTAATATGAATGTACAAATGTCCATCTGTGATGCTGATCGATCTGCAAATCGTTTTGTTTTGAGAGAATTTATGATTCCTGGTGAACCTTCATTAACCAACAGAATATAGATCATTATTTTATTTACATGCAACAGATACCATGATTATCTTTGATTCATTAATCATGACCACACCTGTTAAGCCAGAATAGCCCACTGAACTGAACCAAACTGAACTGAATTCAGTTAAACTGAACAGGGTCCAATTTTTTTTTCAAAAGCACCTGTTTTAAATTCATTTAAACAGGTAGAGAGAGCATTCAGTGTGATATTCACTTGATAATCACAGAATAATCTACATACTTAGACATTCTGAAGAAATGCCCAGCGCGGAAAATGGGAGTACAGGTGTGTGTGAGACAGAGTGATAGAGCGAGTGAGTGAGCGTATAAACGAGTGTTACGGGAGGGAACAGAAGGAGGGTTGAGAATGTGTGCATAATGGAGACGGGATCTTTTGTTCCGTTGAGGGCTGACGGACGAGGAAGGTCAACCACACACTCACACACAGGGAGAGACAGAGTGAGAGAGAGAGAAAGAGAGAGAGAAAGATGGCCCGCCAGAGTTACGCCATTAACGTCCACTCCAGCGAGCTGGCCATTTCAGCGAACATCCCCAATCAATAACCCCACAGCTCGACACTTCAAAGACCATCAGCTCCGACACAATCCCGTCATGTCACCCCCCCCTCCCTTTCCATTCTCTCTCTTCTGCTCACTCGCTCTCTCACTCTGTCTGTCTGCGTTTTATAGGGTGCGTGACTTTATTAATAACTCCTGATATGGCTGCGCTCCAACAGCACTGACTCAATTACTGCGTGGTTTATGCTGGTGTCCTGTGCGCTGTGCCCTTCACTGGAGGGGAAGGTGAGTGTGGGACGAGTGAACTTGGCCCTCAGTCAGAAGCAGCCCTGGCCTCGTCCCAAACGGCTGGTGTTAAGAGGCACTGATTGGAGACGGAGCCACAGGGCTACAGGCCTCTATAAAGACTTTATGAGCCATTAAAGGAGAACAGTAATGACAAAGCATGCTAAGTGAGTCCTTTTGTCTGTCCATCTTTTCTGGAATATAGATTTCACTTTTTGTTTCTTTTCATGTCCAATATAAACTTTCTGTTCTCTTGTTATTTCTAGGTCTCTTTTTAGTATATAATTTGTTTTACTCCTCAACAACAAATGAGCCTTTCCAATTAGAAAACTTCTCAATTTCTCCTTTTTCTGTTTTGATTTACATAAAGAACTAAAAAGTGCTTTTGTTAAGACTGCATTTTCATTGGAAGGGCTAAAATGTCAGCCTAATGATCATTCTTTTGTTTGTTTGTCTTTTTTATCTGTTTTTACTTCCTTTTTAATAAGCTACAGCCTCCACTTGTGGCCATTTCTCTCTCCAATCAAGACCTATCTACTGTATTAACCACACCCAGCATCTGCTTACAGGCGTCTCTCCTCCTCCTCCTGTTTGCGGCGCTTCTCGTCCTCTTCTCTCCTCTTCCTCTCTTTCTCCATCTCCTCCTGGATGCGGCGCAGTCTCTCTCGCTCCTCCTCCTGCTGTTTCTGCTTCTGCATGGTGGTCAGCAGCTGCTCCGAGCGGGTCACCAGCGCCTGGTGCTCGTGATCGATTTCGATACGGGTCATGATGGTGCTCTGGGTATAGAAACACACAACAGCACTTCAGTTATGCACTCTGTGTAAGGAAATATGTAGTTAGCTGTACAGTGTTCTTTAAATACTAATGATATTAGTGACCATGACTCCACTCTGAGAACCAGTTCATCATCTGACATTCTTGAAAAGCACCAAAACAATCCATGAGCACTTTGGGATTATATTTTATGAGCAAACCAGCCAAACTGTAACATTTTGAATAACACAAATTATGTTTTTTATGCCTTGATTATAGATAATACTATATTGCATTTAACAGTAAAAACATCATATTTTGAGGGCATTTTAAGATCTATAGTTTACTTGATCTGGTCTAGATCAGCTATCGTATTTTTTGCTCTATAAGGCGCATTTAAAATTCTTTTTTTTTTATATTCCCAAAAATAGTCAGTGTGTCTCAATACGGTGAGCCTTATGTATGAATTCTACCTGTCAGGTTGTAAAGAGTAGAAAAATCACTCCACTGAAGTTAGTTCTCTAGCACTAAGACTGGAGCAGCATTAGCATTAGCCGCTAACCACTATTTCCCTGTTCAGAGGTGAGTATTATCAGCCTGTAGTCTGCTGCTAACCCCCGGCTAGCATTGCTGGAGCAGCATTAGCATAGCATAGCATTAGCTCTTTTGTTGTTCAGAGGGGAGTATATCTGACTGTAGTCTGCGTGTTTACCGTGTTAAAATAAGCTACGAGGGACAAAGTGCTAGATAATATCGCCCTGGTTTACCGGAGAACTCCTCTGAGGGTGCCTCAGTGTAACGCATTAGAGTTTAGAATCACTTGTGGCGTTACTTATTTGCCCGTTTCCCCTAAAACACAGCCAGGCTGTAGAATGTGCCACTTAGTCTGACTAAAGGGGCGTGTTCTGGCAGGAACAGGACGTAAAGACATAGCCTCTATAATGCAAAGACAAAAAGAAAATTCATATATGAATATATGAAACTAAATGCTTGTGCTAAATGTTTTTGAGTGGCCTATAAAAAGTCCTGTCCTAAAAACAACAGATAAAGAAGCTGTAAGAGACCATGCGGTTACCTCGTGTTTACTTCTAGTAAACCCAAACTATTTTAGGAAATGCTGGTTGCCACTACAGCTACTGAAGCTTAAGCAACATATAACTGCTTTCAAGATGACTAACTATTTTTTAAAAGGGTTCTTTTAAAAAGTAGTCATGTTCAAATTCAAAATAAGTCATGGTTAATAAACAGAATGACTGACCGAGGTGAAGAGAAACACTTGCTAACCAACTCTGACCTTGAACCATCTGTGGCCAGAAGTCAGACAGCCTAATTGGCTACGTTCTGTCTGGGTATGTAGAATAATCCTCCCTTTTACTTCATCAATCTGTGTAAGCTGTGTAACCAGTGTGTCTCTTAGCTCATGTAACAGAATTAGTGTTCTCCTCCAAGCATTTCTTTTTTCTTTTTAATAATTTTATTTCTAATTTTTCCCATTTTCTTTCCAATTTACATGGCCAATTACCCAACCCACTCACTAGGACTCCCCCTATCACTAGTAATGCCCCAACACACCAGGAGGGTGAAGAATAACACATGCTTCCTCCGATACATATGAAGTCAACCACCGCCTCTTTTCGAGCTGCTGCTGATGCAGCATTGCCGAGTAGCATCACAGTGCACTTGGAGGAAAGCGCAGCGGCTCGGTTCAAATACATCAGCTCACAGATGCTCTGTGTTGCGGACATCACCCATCAGAGATATGGGGAGAGAGCGCCATCTACCCACCGAGGGAGCAAGGCCAAAGGCCAATTTTGCTCCCTCTGAGCGCCGGCGGCTTGATGGCAAAGCTGCATGAGCGGCTCCTCCAAGCATTTTGAGCTGGTCAATGATGTTGCATTAGCTGCAGTTTAAAAAGCTGCGGATCTCTGGCTTCAATTTTCATAGCTTTCAGTTCTTTACAAAGAGGCAACAATAAAAACAACAACAACAGATCTCTCAAGTCCAAAACCTAAAGTCTGCTTTTCTCTCTTCACTGCAGGACTCTGGTCTCTTCGGGGAAGCAGCAGCTGCAGTAAATTAAAGATAAAAGCTTGTCTCTGGAGACACCACTGGAGGCCAGATCCTGTAGACCAGGTACAACTCTCCACTTCCACTGCAGCACTGACATCTGAAGCGCCAAGGCTTCTTCTCTGTTCCTCACCGCTCTCCAAAACCAGACCCTCATACCGTCTCAGATCATCTCTTCCTTCTCCTCTCATTAGCCTCTTCATCTATATTCATGAGCATTTAAGGTATTCGCGACGGCCTCCAATTTGGGCGGCAGTCATGGTTACTTAACACTCAATGGTATCGATTTGAATATCAGAATCTGCGGCCAACGAGACACAGATGCGAAAAACTGGTTAATATGCATCAGCAGCTGCCGGGATGGCAGCACTCGAGCGCGTCGTCCTGGAGAGCCGGGAAGAGGTAACGACATATCTGAGAGGACGTTGGATATGTGTCACGGTTTATAATGCACGCTGCACGAGCCCCTTACATAATCAAGGTCAGAGATTGCGTCGGAAGTTACCAACTTTCTCACAGCAACTGTCACGGAGCAGGCCTCCTGCTTTCATTACAGCTCAGCTACAGTTCATCATCAGGAGTGAGGGAGACGCCGCGATGAAGACGTACATCTATACTGATCACAAATGCGTCAATGAACAAATGAAAAAATGTGTTACTACACTGAGAGGAATAAACATAGCCTTTTTAAAACTTAGCGATACATTCTTTATAGGGGTGTGATGGTGCGTGTATTCTTTGCGAAGCGTTAGGATACGAGGGTCGTGGTTCGGTACGTGGAAACTGTCTGTCTGTCTCTCTCCCTTTTACTTACTTACTCTCACTTGCGCTCTCTCTCTTTCTCTGTCTGTCTGTCTCTCTTGCTTGCGTGCTCTCTCTCACACTCTCTGTCTGTCTGTCTGTCTCTTTCTCTGTCTGTCTGTCTCTCTTGCTTGCGTGCTCTCTCTCACTCTCTCTGTCTGTCTGTCTGTCTGTATGTCTCTTTCTCTCTCTTTCTCTCAAATTTAAGTAATTATTACGACTACTATAATTTAATTTGAACAATCTAAAGCTGATATATCTTAAAAACTGAAATGCATCCAGTAATATGCTTAGAAAAAAATATATTTCTAGTTTAAGCAGTTAAAAAAATGCTGGTGACAGGAGAGAACCCTGGTTTCAAGCATTTAATAAAAGAGCTCGAGCCCCGTTACATCATTCCATCCCAAAAAACTAAAATGATTATAATGAAGATTCATTGTTATTATAAAGTTAATAAAGGTGAGATTATACAGAATGCCCAGCCTCTTTATTTTTTCCACCAACCGTACCAAAAACATACCGAAAACATACCGAAAACGTACCAAATTGTGGGGTTTATACTGAGGTGTGAACCGAACCGTGAATGTACCGTTACACCCCTAATTCTTTACTAATTCATTCAATAATTGTACCATCTCTGTATCATACAGTATATAACACATTGATAATAAGTTACAACACACAATTAAGGCACTACAAACATGGCTATAAAAATGCCCTTCAATGTATATCTATATTATGCATTATGACTCTTCAGCCACTCCTTAAAAACTCCACATCTAAGAACACCTTACAGTGCATTCATAAGGCATTATGAACTTTTTTATTATAAGAATAGTTTGACGGAATATCAAATGAATATACAGTACCAATCAAAAGTTTGGACACACCTGATATTTAGTGTTTTTTATTATTTTTAAATATTCTAAAGTATTGTAAATCAATACTAAAGTTATCCAAACTTTGAAAAAAAAACTTGGAATTATTTAGTAAACTTAAAAATAAAGTTAAACCACAGTATCTTTTAGAATTTTCAAAGTAGCCACCTCTTGCTTAGATGACAGTTTTACACATCTTGGCTGGATTTTCTGAGTCCGCTTTATGAAGTAGAGTCACCTGGAATACAGGCTTTCAGTTAACAGCTGTGTTGAACTTGTCAAGAGTTCATTTTTCAAATTTCTTGTCTCTTAATGTGTTTGAGTGAATAGCTCTATTTGTAATGTGATGTTCTAAGCCATATTATAGCAAGAACTACTTAACTAAATAAAGAAAAAATACTTGAAGGTAAGAAATGAAGGTCAGTCAGTCCGAAAAATTTCAAGAACTTTAAAAGTATCCTCAAGTGCAGTCTCAATTAAAATTTTTATTATAAACTGGCTCTCATCAGGACCACCCCAGAAAAATAATTATTACCTCCTAAAGCCATTTGGTTTGTTTAACATTTATGTTACTACATGATTCCTTGTGTGTTCCTGCATAGTCTGGATGACTTTAATATTAATTTACAATGTAGAAAAAATAAAGACATTGAATAAGAAGGTGTGTCCAAACTTTTGACTGGCACTGTAATTAATGACTTACTTGGGATGCAGTGAATAATCCAAGCATGTTTCATATTTTAAGCTTTCCTTTTTTTTTTCACCTAAAAAGGTGACACTTTTACTTTTTTTTTATAATAAAAATGTATATAGCACCATTGTAAAAGAGTTTAAAAGTGTGACATGAAACTACAACTACATCTTATCTTACTAGTTAGGAATAATATATAAGACACAACTAGATACATGCAGTACTAACACTTTAATTGTGTATACGGAAAAATAATAATTATTCATTAAAAGTTAATATTTCTTCTAAACTAACGTGTAAGGATTGTTTCTGAATGAGATGTTGTGCATGCACATCATGCGCGTTTTACTGTGTACATACCCTACAAACCTTTGGTCATGTAGTGTATATATCTAAATCAAAGACACATGGTTGCATATATTAGACACTTGAGTTTAATTACATCAGAGAACTTCCTCCTCCATCATCTTTGTTGCTCACTTCATCTCTAAGCTCTTCTAATCAGCTGGCATCTGCTGGAGGTCGAGCTTAATCACATCCACTCTCACACTCTCCTGTCTGTTCATTAAAGAGAGCAGAACCTTCATCTGGGTTCTTTCAGATTACTCAGACACCTGCCCCGGAGTCGAGTGTGATGAACACACGGAGAGAAGTGAAGAAGTGGCCACACACTTAAAGGCTGGCACGTGCCCACACACACCAATGCAAAAACCTTGCTCATTAACGTCTCAAATTTAAGATGTAACTGCTGTTACTGTTTAATTAAATGTTTGTCAGTTGGAAAATGCAAGACCATCACCAGTTTTACAAGTAATGTAGCTGAAAGTTTCATGAGAGTCACATTTCACGTTGTCCTGTAATGTTTGCTGAATGTAAAGATCTCTGAATTGGAGGTCTCTGAAAAAAGACAGGATTTTGGCTCTTGTCAAATATATTGCCTCTGATTGGCTAAGAGCACTGCAGCAGAGAACGCCTACCTGCCTCCCCCCACAGTCAATTTTACAGATCTACAAGTCAAATGACAAAATATTTTCCGAGATACAGCCTTAAGCCCAATTTATAGTTCTGCGTGATTGGTCCGTCAGGCCTCGTGAGACACAGAGCCACTTATAAGTACATGCAGAAATATAAATGTGCTCCGCTGCATAGCCGTATAAATTGGGCTTTTGTCGTAAAAATATAGCACATTATCAATGACGTGGTGCAGGCTGTGTAGGCTGCCCTACACAGAATCAACCGGAGATCCGATTTAAACCTATAGTTACTGACAGAAGATACGTAGCTAACGCTAACAAGCTGTGTAAACAGAAGATGTAAGCTGTAGCACTAGCACTAGCAGCTTTAGCACTGCCTGTGGGCGGTCCTGAGCTGAGGTGGGCGAGGCCATAAACTCACTGGTTGACGTAGACAACGAGAGAAACAGTTTCATATTCAGAATACATATACAACTAAAGAGAACTATAGTATTTCACAAAGAACAAGAAAAAGTGGATTTTAGCAGAAGGAGACCTTTAAAGCATTATGCTATTTATGTAGAGGTGTAATAAAGTCTAAAGGCCTATTTAAAAAAAACATATTACCTGCTAAGGACAAATGGTGATGAGGGAGGATAATTGTAATCTGTGAGTTAAGAGTCAATTGGCGAATGGCTTGGGCAAGGGGCTCTAATGAGAAAGTGAAGAGGAATAATGAGAGGGGACCCCCTTGATGAATGCCCATCTAGTTTGATGTAGCTTGATGAAGATGCAACCTTTTCTTTCCAGTTAAAGCAATTGATACAAATCTTCCTTGCAAAAAACAGCATTTATTTTTATTTTGAAAATTGCACTGATATTAAATTTGATTAAACAAATTAATTTCCTTAAACCTTAAACTATGCTCTGTTATTTTCAATTGCTATAATTCATTTCCAATGAAAAAATTACTAAAATATAACTTCTCTAAGATCTACCCAAAAATTAAATAGGAAACTTTGTAAGGTCTAGCAATTTTAAATGTCTCCAAACTTCAGTTGAGCAGTTGGGCAGTTGGGTTAACATATACACACACGAAACAGCCTGCCTGGCCTAGAGAGAAACACACCTTGGATTGGCTTACAGTTAACAGCTGTGCTAAAGTAGTCATGGGTTAATTACTTGAATTTCTTGTGCCTTAATGTGTTTTAGAGCATAGTTGTAAAGTTGTGAAGAGGTTGAATTGGTATACAGTGAAAAGCTCTATTAGAGTAATGTTCTAATTCACACTATGGCAAGAACTAATCAACTAAATAAAGGAAAAAAAATCCTTAAAGAAATGAAGGTCAGTCAAACTGAAACATTTTAAGAACTTTAAAAGTTAATTCGCAAAGACAATCAAAACGTGATGATGAAACTGGCTCTCATCAGGACCTCCGCAGAAAAAGAAGAGTTACCTCCTTAATGTTGGGTTAATACACACAGAAAACAGCCTGCCAGGCACAGAGAGAAACACACCTTGATCTTGAACATGAGCGCATCGATGGAGGCGTCCAGATCCTGGATCTGTTTGCTCATTTCTTGTTTGGCTTCCTTGAGGCCGGACACAACCTCGTTAAACTTCCCCATCCGCTTTTTCAGACTGCGCACCTTCACCAGGCCGTCAATGCTGAAAAACACACGCACACACACACATGCACACACACGCACATAAAAGATTTAATCAAGCATCTATTTGAGCTCCTATTCAATTGCGGTCCACAGCTGACCTCAGCCTGATGACTTTAATTCCCAGCAGACTTGGGCAGTTTAACCATTTGCAAAGCGGACATAGTTAAATCACTTTAAATCACTCCGCCGAGTGGAGCAGCAGCTTCATCAAAGGAGCTACTTAAATTCCCCACACGTTGCAGATTTAATATTTACATTATTACTGTAATGTCATTAGTATCACTCTTGCGTGTCAGAGAGCAAATTTTCAATTTACATTTAGGTCACCGCTCCCTGAGCACTACCCATTAGATGATGAATCCCACTGCAACATTTAATTATATTAAACATGTATTTAATACAGCTCACGAAACAGTTTTAAAACTCTCTAGAAGTCATTTTAGTGCAGCTTACAACAGCAGAATAAGCCTTCCACATTAAATCCTTTAGAAAATTCAAAGAACTATTCCATGGAAAACACGTAATTGCTTTCTGTTTTCCCATGTTTATCTCTCCAATGTGCTCATCTCCAATTCCCACCCAGAAACTACAACAAACATTAAAAAATAATGAACTGAAAAATGAGTAGAAGTTCTGAGTTGTGGAAGTTCTTCAGCAAATTCAGAACTTGTGCTGACATCACTGTTTGAAAAAGTCCAACCTCTTACCAAAATATACATTTTAATTGGTTCTGCCTCTGGCTTGGACTGTCCGTTGTCTTGCTGCAGCTAAATAAGTTTCTGACTGATTCAGAGAGTTTAACTTTCTCTATGTCCACGGTGTTCATAATGGTCTGTATCAGTGTGGGTTACAGAGAACAGATTTCTTATAATAAGCAGTTCAATAATCAAGCAGGTATCATTGAGAGCTTGGATTCTAAGTTTAAAAGGCAGATTGAATTAATACTTCTATCAGGCCAGTTCCAGGCTGCAGGCCATATGTTAGACACCTCAATTAAAAAAACAAAAAAACAAAAACAGACATGCCAAAAGTTTTCATCACTAGGAGAAGAGCTCAATAATGGTTCTGATTTAACAAAACTCTCCATGCAAATACTTAAAAAATAGTTTAGATACCACTGTTCAATTGACAGGTTTTAAACATGATCTTTTCCAATAATGTTAGATCATTTTTTAAGCTTTTTTATGTAATCAACCTGTAACTAGGCAAGTTAAAATACACAGTGACTCCATCTGCAGCAAGATGATGATGTAGGTGTTTGGAGCTGATCTGTGGGTTGACTATGACTGTTCTCTCCATCCTTCTCCTCTGATTATCTGAGATTTTTCTTGTTCTGCCATTTCAGGTCTTAACTAAAACTGTGTCTGTGGTTCTTCCATTTCCTCACTATGTTCCTCACAGTGGAAACTGACAGCTGAATTCTCTGAGATAGCTATATATATATATTTCTCCTAAACCATGATGTTGAACAATCTTTTAGCACTGAATTATTTTACATTGAATTATTGCATGTGATTTTTTTTGCCTCTGAATTAAACATTTTAATTTTTCAGTATATCATTTTCACTTATTTTATTTTAATGTAAAAAAATTCAAAAGCAAAAATTCAAGTTTTAAAAATTCAATTAAAATAAATTCAGGTTGCTGAGAGGGGTACAGTAAGTGTAATATAGCTCAATATATTTATTTAGACAGTGGCCAGTACACTAAGCAACATACTTTGCAGCAAAGTGTAAATACGGTATTGCTAAACAAACCGCTAACTAGGTAGTATCTTGTCTATAATCGCACAGTCCCACAGCTAACTAGCAAGATAGGTAGCTATAATTTAGCAAACTAAGTTACTATCTCAGATTCTACAGTAGTAATTATCTTCCACACAGTCTGGCTGTATTTATGAATAATTGATCTAGTGTTCGTGTTTGAAGCTCTTTCTGAAATGAACAGAGGAGCTT
The DNA here is from genome assembly GCF_023375975.1 of Astyanax mexicanus. Lineage (NCBI taxonomy): Eukaryota > Metazoa > Chordata > Actinopteri > Characiformes > Acestrorhamphidae > Astyanax > Astyanax mexicanus. Next base: position 50,735,664 of record NC_064408.1, read on the forward strand.
TATTTATTTAGTTAGTTAGTTTAACAAGGTATATCTGGATATCTATCTTAATTTAATATGTTTACAAACCACAGAGCAAACCGTGGTTAAAGTGAGGATTTCTACACCGTTTAAGTGATATTACATGGCCACAGTGGTGAGGTAAATGCCCTGTTTTCAGCTACACTCACCTACTCGAGAGGAGCAGCGGAGGGGGCTGTGATGTGACTTCGGAGCATGATGTGATTGGCTGGTTGTTGGCTCGATTGAAGACTGAATCGATTGCTCATCCTGTGTGTCCCGGATGTTGACAGCGAATTTTGAGCGTTGTATTTTAGCAGTTGAATTTGACAGGTCGAATTTGAGCAACCTGAATTTATTTTAATTGAATTTTTTAAACTTGAATTTTTTCTTTTGAATTTTTTTTACATTAAAATAAAATAAGTGAAAATGATATACTGAAAAATTAAAGTGTTTAATTCAGAGGCAAAAAAAATCACGTAAAATAATTCAGTGCTAAAAATTCAAGTGCTTTTAAATTTCAAAGTCTGGTGACACTGTTTTACTTCCATACTCCTTAACCCTTTCTCATAATTAGATTCGCCTGTGTATGTAGGTCAAGGGTCAATGCTCGCCAAATTAATTTTGTGTTCCAATATTGTAGCTAAAGGTATTTAAATCAATAAATTGACCAGGGTGCTCAAATGTATGCACCTGCCCATTTTAGTTTAAAGAATTATTCCACACTTTCTGTGAATCCCATAAACTTTATTTCACTTCTCAAATATCACTGTGTTCATCTGCTATATTATATATTTAACTGAAATTGCTGATCTGAACAACCAATGAGTTATAAAGGAAAATCATGAAAATTATCAGTGTACCTAAACTTTTTCATACCACTGTATAATACTGACAAAAACTAAAATCCAACAATACAACACAATATTTTATTGTATGAAAAATTAGATAAAATTTATGCAAATTAGTGCATATAGCAATGAGTGGGTAAAGAGGGCCAATTAATCAGAGAATTCAGCAAACAGTCATTTGTAATAAAATGGTGACAGAATGATATAGATCATCCAGCCTCCGAAGAGACCTCTTACAAGCCAGTCTGATGCGATTAGATTTCAAGTGAATTGTATTTCAGAGCAAAAATACATTAATATTACATTCATTTCATTTTAATCAAATGTAAACAATATTTTGAATGGTTTGTATTACAGTACTGTATTTGTTATGTTATAATGGGCAGCATAAATAGAAAAGTTTTTCCTTCTGCACACATTTTCAAACTAATCATAACATGATTGCACAAAGGGAAAAAAAAATCACTTGTCATGTGAAAGAGAAGAAAATTATTTGCATAATACAGGCCCTTACTTGTAATACAGGGACATTTAATAATGCATGAATTGTTGGTCAAGGCTAAAAGCAACACTTACCGTGGTTTGTGCTTCCGCTTGCACAGCCACATGCGTACAGTCTTCTGCATTTTGATGCAGGCACTGGTCCGGTACAGAATCTTATTCTTCACTGCGGTGGTGAAGGAGAAGAGAAGAAGAAAAAAAAGAGAAGAAGAAAAGTTCACCATGACTTCTATTGCAGCTTAAAGGCCAAACTGTACTGTGTAAAATGGCAGAATCGAGTTTCACAGACAGAGACGGAAGAATGATTGGAAGAGATGCTGACAATGCCACATATTCTTTACCAGTAGGAAGTATGTGCCCTGGATAATATATGCGTAACACTTACAAATGAGCCTGCATATTTGTGTGTGTGTGTGTGTGTGTGTGTGTTTGTGAGCTGGAGAAGCTGCAGAAAGAGCTCCTGCATCACTTTTGTGAAACGGGACAGAAAAATTATCCCGCGGACAGACGCTGGAGCAGCTCGAATGTTCCGCACCCAAAGGTTCAGGAAACGAGGAATCAATAGCGGACACATTTCAACTGCTGACAGAAGAGGACAAAAACTTTCTGCACACGCAGCTGAAAAAGACTTGAGGGTATAAACCTCGAAACTTTTAAATACGGCGCTGTGCAGATAACACAGACACAACCCAATCTGAGCTCGCTCAAAGCAGCCCTATAGGACAAATAGCATTTCCTGCTCTTTAGCTCCCCCTGCAGTCATGCAGTCTTATTTGTGCTGTGAGACCTGTCTACAGGACAAGCTTTACACATGCATTTTTGGACAAGCTACGAAATACAGAACAGGACTGATACGATAGAGCATGCTGTGTTACACAGTTCTCACAAGCAATGTTCCGTCCTATCGAGTTCAGCAGATTTGTTTAAGCCAGGACCATTAAAAAATGTTGCCATGTACGTAAGTGTGTTTATGTGCGTTAGTGTGTATGCATGTGTGTGTTTGTGTGTGCAGAAAAAGTGTGTTACGTACGTTTGATAACAGACAGTGCACACCACTGCACCTTCTTCCAGCGGCTGTGAATCAGCCACTTATTGACCCGTTTGACCAGCTCAGCCAGGTGATCCGGATCAGACTTCATTATCTGATCAAACTCTGCAAACTGACAGAGAAAACAGAGAATAATAACAGTTAAAACACATGCAGAGCACAAAGGAAGGAGGAAAGTGAAAGAAAAGCAAATGAGGAAAGAAGAGGAAAGGAGAAAAGGAAAAAGAATAGGAAGAAAGGTACAAGAGAAGGAGGAAAGGAAAGAAAGAAGAAAGGAAGGAAGAAAGGGAAAGAAGAGGACAGGAAAAATGACAGAAAGCATAGGATAGGAGGAAAGAAGAGAAAAGGACATAAGGAGAGAAGTAAGAAAGCAGAAGGAAAAAAGAAGGAATAAAGGAAAGATAAGCAAAGCAAACGAAAGGAGAGGGGAAAAAGGTGAAATGAAAGAGAAAAGAAGAGGGAGGGAAGAAAGGAAGGAGGGAGGGAAGGAAGGAAGGAAGAGAAAAAAGAGGGAAGGAATGAAGAAAGAAAGGACAGGAAAGGAGGAAAGGAGAAAAGGAAAAAGAATAGGAAGAAAGGTACAAGGGAAGGAGGAAAGGAAAGAAAGAAGAAAGGAAGGAAGAAAGGGAAAGAAGAGGACAGGAAAAATGACAGAAAGGATAGGATAGGAGGAAAGAAGAGAAAAGGACGTAAGGAGAGAAGTAAGAAAGCAGAAGGAAAAAAGAAGGAATAAAGGAAAGGAAAGATAAGCAAAGCAAACGAAAGGAGAGGGGAAAAAGGTGAAATGAAGGAGAAAAGAAGAGGGAGGGAAGAAAGGAAGGAGGGAAGGAAGGAAAGGACAGATAAGGAAAGGACATGAAAGGAAAGGAGGAAAGAAGAGTAAAGGAAGGAGAAGAGAAGAGGGAGGGAAGGAAGGAAAGGACAGATAAGGAAAGGACGCAAAAGGAAAAGAGGAAAGAAGAGTAAAAGAAGGAAGGAAGACAAATAAGGAATGAAGAAAGGAAGAGAGGAAAAGGAAGGGAAAGAAACAAAAGAAAGAAGGGAAATGAAAGCAAGGAAGTAAGCAAAAAACAAGTAAAGAAAAAAAGAAATAAAACAAAGAAAGGGGGTGTAAGTGTGTAAAGGTGGTTTAGGTGTGAAATTTTGGGGTTTATTTCTAATCAGAGCTGAAGCAGAGACAGTGTGTGTGTAGATTTGAAGACTTCAGACCTTTAAGGGTTAATTTGCTCATTTCCATTCCTTCATTAACAGTAAGCTGACAGTGTGACATTTTCAAAAAAGCCCACATTCTCTCCTCCCCTAAGAAATCTGCTACAGTCTCCTCACACACACTCACACACACCCTTACCGCAGGTAAATTATTCATTTAGTGAGAAATGAGAACGCCATCTGCTAGTTGCGGTTTACTATCTTCCTCTAATTGCTCTCTCATCAGAGCGCTGAGAGCATTACTAACTCGTGTTCAGCAAGAATCGCAGGCCTTTATCTCCTGGGTACATCTCGATGGCAACCATTAAGAGCAGCTCACCTTTCCTGGTCTGAAAAAGACTCGAGTGAGGCCGAACTTGTAGTCGTGCTCATTCAGGCCCAGAGCTTTGAACAGAGCCTGCAGCAGAGGAGAGGAACAGCACATCAACAATGCATGTTTATATCAGAACAGTATAATGGAAATTCAGACAAAAACCATAAACACCCAGCTGCTGTGTTACATATTTTCACTGGCTGACTTTGTCCTTGGCTACTGAAGAGTTTATATCAGGTCTTTAGCAGCGTGTGTTAAAAAAGTTTCTTTATGTTAAGACTCTGAATGTAGCTTCAGCCAGGAAGTAGCACTAATAAAACTTTTTTTTTTTTATTGAGACGTTTTAAAAAAGCTATTTTCGGAATTTTATCTTCGACCCAAAACAAAGTTCATTAACCAATTAAAATTGAATATACATTTTATTAGACACATATGATAAGGCATTAATACTTGATATCTGAAGTTTGCTTAACATAATATGACTTTCTTTAATGAAAAGTCAAACAGACAAACATATGCATTAAAGCTCAATGATGAGGCAGCTTTAATTAATAACCAGAACCACTTTAGAGTGTGCATCACTCTGCAATGTGGCACTACTAGAATAGTGCAGTACAGTAAATGATAAATTAATTCCAATATTAGCTTACATTTTAAACAAAGTCTCTCCAAGCTATTACTATTACTATATAGTATATTTTAAAGCAACTACAATGACATCTCCTAGTGCAAACTTAAGAGACAAAATATATATATTACGGTGTGAAGGACTGTATATGAAGTGAGCAATTAATCCTAATTTTAATTTTTAAAAATCAGTAGTTTACAGCTCTGGAAAAAAATAAGAGACCACTTAAAAATTATGAGTTTCTTTGATTTTGCCAAATTTAAAATCTCTGGAATATAACCAAGAGGAAGATCAAGGATTACAAGCCATCAAACCAAACTGAACTGCTTGAAATTTTGCAACAGGAGTTTTATCCAAAAGCAGTGTGTAAGACTGGTGAAGGATTTCTGGACTCTTAAAACTTTATGAATATGAATGTTTTCTTTGTATTATTTGAGGTCTTAAAGCGCTGCGTCTTTTTTGTTATTTCAGCCATTATCTTATTTTCTACAAATAAATTGGAATTTGGGAGAAATGTTGTTTGTAGTTTATAGAATAAAACAACAATGTTCATTTTACTCAAACATAAACCTATAAATAGCAAAATCAGAGAAACTGATTCAAAAACTGAAGTGGTCTTTTAATTTTTTTTTTTAAAGAGTTTTATATATATATTTTTACAGAAGGTTACATGAGGTTAATGTTACTAGCAGGCAATGGGAGCCTGTGATCATTACAGTTACCTCATAACATTAATATTTTTTAAATGTTTGAATTATTAAAATGTTAAGATGTAAACAAAGTCATTTACAGTCAACTTAGAGTAGAATTAGAGAAATCTAGAGTAGTAATTGTTCATAGTGGTGGCAAATAGAACAAGACACTTAAGGAGATTAATGCCTCTAAAAGCTATTATGTTGGTTAAAAATGCATGGCCTCAAACACAGCCTTGTTTTTATTTGCATAAATTCAGCACTCAAAGTGCGCTGGTACACAAGTGGGAATATAGAGTACATTTTACTCTTGGCTGAATTAGGACCTTTTCCAGAATTCTGAGAAAATGGACAATTATTGATCTTATAATCCAGTACAATTAAAAATGCATAATAATAAAAAAAAATCTGTAGGTTTCTCTCTAATGAACCAAATGACATCAAACCACTCTTAACTTGCCCAAATTAGCTGATTTATGCAGAAATCCACTAAAATAACCCCTGCCCTGAAAAAAGCTCATAGGCGTGGATACTGACCTTGCAGAAGAGGCGAGGATCCAGGCGTGTCAGCTTAGGGGGCATGTACTGCTTGTACATGTTGTAGAGCTCGTGGAAGGGCGCTCGGGAAGGGAAACCGCCCTGCATCAAGTCCAGGACCGATACCATCCCTGAGAAACAGCACAGTAAACTCACATTAAATCCACACAGACTAAACTTGTAAGAAATCAAAGAAAGCAGCTTCTTTAAAGGCTCAGTGCAGATTTGGTCTCCTGCACAGTATTTCAGTCACAAACAGAAGCACCTGGAGGCTGAAAGAGTCTGAAAAAACAAAATAAGCTTGTTTACTTAACCTCAGGCGTGGGTGAAAAGCTTAAGATTAACTGTTCTTTTTCAAAAACGTCAGATTTTCTTTCTGATCCCTTTAAACATATACTACAAAAAAGTGCCATTCTTAAAAAAAGCTTCTTAACCTTGCAAGATTAGCCAAGATAGGTTTGATGTCAAAATGCTGTTACTTTAGTTAAGTACTGGTGCCAAAATGCTTATTTTGCTATCCAACACTGAAAGCAAATAGTTTATCAAATCGTTTCTATAAATATGTGCAGACTTAAGGATGTGAATTAGAGCACAATATGAACTTATGAAATACAACAAGGAACAATAGATGCTGAAAGCTGGTGTTGTACCGAATCCTATTATCTCATCATGCAGCCATATCAACATTACACTCCTGAATATTCATAAAAAAACAAAACTGCCCAAACAACCCTAATATAACCCATATGAGCATCAGACTAGTATGTAAAAGCTACACTACATGAGAGGCAAATGTTTCTTAGCTTCTTAATTCCATCCCATCTTAATTGGTGCTGTACTATTGGACGTGTACTAGAGCTAGAGTGAAGCTACTGCATCGTTTAAGCGTTAAAAATGAAAACGGCTAGTAGATCGACTAGTTCTTGTGTTTACTGTTCATGCTCAGTTTTCATTGGCTGTTGAGTCGCTGACCAGTATACATTACCAGATTATGCTTATTTAGTTTCAATTTTTTTATTACAGTCTAATTTTAATTCGTTTTTTTATCCTCCAATTTAGTTTGTTTTAATTCGTTTTAGAGCGGGTTTTGCTTATTTCTATTAGTTTTTATTTTTTGATTAATGTTTAGTTTTATTAGTTTAGTTTAGTTTTTTTTTTGTTTTATAAACACTCAATACAGTTCCAGTTAGTTACCGTTTTTTTGTTTTAATTACCGCTTTTATTAGTTTCAGTTAACAAAAATGTTTTTTGACATCCAGTTTTAGTTATTTAGTTTGTTTACATTTACAATAATAACCTTGAACTAGGGCTGCACGTTTTGGACAAAATATCTAATTGCGATTTTTCCACAGAATATTAAGATTGTGATTTAAATTGTGATTATTTTTTATCCATTAAACCCTAAACCTGTATTAGTGGTTAACATATCTATCAAATATAATTATAAACTTCTTTCCACATAATTTTATTTTATTTATTTATTTTTTTTTTACATTTTAAGGAACAAAAAAGAAAAATTGTTACTATTTCAAAATCCCAACTATTTCATTATCTCTCTGCAACTGTTTGACTCCTATTAAAAAAAAAAATCTGCAGGCTAGACGCAAAAGTTTCGTAGTGTAACCCCAGCTTAAATTGACTTCTATTGTTTGTTAGTACTGATAGACTTACAACTACAGTTTAAAACTAAAGAATTGAAATTTGGAAACCAAACAAGCCCAACAGCTCTACAAACAAAGCAAAATTATATATATATATATATATATAGTGTGAATATTATATATTCACACTGGGAAAAAGCATCAGCTTGTCTAAAAGAGCTGAGTAAAACTTTAATATTATATATAATCAATATCAGTACACTTTATCTACACATTTCAAGAAATCAGGCTTCATTCCATTAAAGCAGAGATCAAAATCAACTCCTGGGAGAACATTACACCTACAGCAACTCATCTAATAAAGAGGCACTGATTCACAAAACGTCTTGAATGAGGGCTTAATTTGCAGATAATACAGCTGTTCTGTGGGTGATGAGCTGCAGTCATTATCCTAAACATGTGTCATCTAATGGGCATCGGTTTCTCTTCAATTCAGAATAAGCAGAGCAGGCGGATAAAGAAGAGAGCGTGATGAGAAAAGTCTGATGAAGAGTTCTTGTGTCGTGTCTCGTAAGGAAGTGTGAGTAAAGATGCTGAGTGTGAAGCTCTGACCTGAGCACTGGAGCTGGGAGAGAATCTGAGCTCCTTCAAACTGGTGGCTGACCATCTTCAGATTGGGCTTCACACAGCGGATAAAACTAGAACCCTGTCACAGACAAACACATCTGAAGTTCAGACACACTACACACTACAGATACACAAAGTGGATTTGTTGAAATAACCTAGTTTAATCAAACCTTGTCTACTGATATAGTCATTTAATGGAATAGCTCAGCTAGAATATTGATTGTACACAGTAGTTTTAGGAGTTACGTCTAGTCATAAACTAAATTTTTACTGTGTAAATTAATATCTTAATTTTGTAGCATGGTGGCCTTTCCCAGCTGAGGAACTGAACCCTAATATTTCTTGTAAAATAAAATTGTCTTAACATAGAAAAGTACATACTTTCTTGATTTTACCAAATTGAAAACCTGTTGTCTGTAGTTTATGGAATAAAATAACAATGTTCATTTTACTTAAACATAAACCTATAAATAGCAAAATCAGATAAACTGATTCAGAAATTGAAGTGATCTCTTTTTTTTTTTTTTTTTTTCAGAGCTGTATTTGTATCGGGTGCATAAAGGGTTGCCCCAATTCTAAAGGGAAGGATTTTAACCCTTCATTTGTCACTCTGTTACATTCGGAAAAAGGGGTGGGGCTACAAAAGAGAAATGGGGTTGGGTGTGAGAGAGGCAAAAGATGAATTTCTCAACTTTGCTGCATTACTACAGACATTAATAAAAATAAAAAGGGAGCTAAAGTGTCAGTAAGTTTCAGTTAAACCACTCTGAATGCTCACATCTAAACAGCTGAATTGAGCTGCTTTCACAGTAAATGTGGAAATTTGCCCCTGTGCTTTGAAACACATGGTTTTAAATGGGATGTGCGGAGCAGGCAAAGATTTTTGAGGCAAAAAAAAAAATAAAAAATCAGGAGTAGGCACAGCTGTTAATAGAGTCTCCTGTGGCAGAAGAGTGGGGTCATGTAAAGTTCATATATTTTTCCAAATTCGGTTGGGACTCAAAAATCAGCTACCGTGCTGTCTACCAATGGGCAGTAAAGATAAACAGACGTTGTCTCGAGACACCAACTAAACACCTCGTTTAGTGTAAAACAGAACAATGTGGAATCATTAATGTGCTGATTTAAGAGTGCATGTTTATAATTACCGTGCTGCGAAGTTTTTCCAGTAGGATGTTCAGCTGGGTCTGTCAGATCAAGAAAAAACAAAATATTTTTTGTTCTTGGTGCAACTCGACCACTTTATGCCACACCACAAACACGTGCGTGTTACATTTTCATCTCCCAAAGCCTAAAGCCGTCCACAACAGAATCCTCCAATGCAGGAATGTTAGGATCAATTGTGCAGCACAGCCCTGACGTTTCAAAACACACACAGACACAAAGACAGCCAAGGACAAAAACAGAGGAACAGAAGAAAGAACGGACACAGCATAAAAGACAGGGAGACACAGAAACACAAAGGAAGGCAGAGCAGGAGAGGAACGCTTTCTCCACATGGCTGCTGAGGAACGCCATGCAGATGGACACACAGACGCACAAACATGTGAGTGCAAAACAGTGTGGGATACCTGGCTGACAACTGCTTTTAGGCCACCGTCTTCACAGATACAGCCTCCGAGGATACTACATTCATATGCATCTCACTGTGCATGGGAAGACAGAGGATAGCATCTCTCTCTTTCTCTTTTCCTCCTTTACTCCTTTCTTCCCTCCCCCTACAGTCTCAGATTATTAGATAAGCTGGAACAGGGCACTCACTGCAGGCAGGGGAAGATCCACACTGATTTGGGTAACAGATCATTACTACATTACTATCATTACTACAGCAGCGCTTTACCCAGCAAAGTACAAACATGCTGATCTGTCGTCCAGCAGCGGCTCTGCTGCCTTCATTTATTAATAAAGCCGCGTGAATAATAACCCTATTATTAAAACTGAACTGCAAATTTGTTTTTGGACAAATTGCGACTTTCAAAGCTTAAAACAAGCTTCAGTTTCTTTATTATCTGAATGACTAGCTCACAGAAAATCCAATCTACCCTAACTGGCCACTACCTGGACTTGCAGGTAATTTTGTGAAATACTTTCCTGATGGCACTTTCTGTAATTGTCAGACTATAAGTCTCACTTAAAATACTTTAATTTTCTCAAAAATCATCAGTGTGCCTTATGTATACATTTTACCTGTCAGGTTTTAAAGAGCAGTATATTCATTACATATAGCTGAAGTGCAGCATTATACAGTTTAGTTCTGCAGCAGAAATAACCCGCATAATCCGCTAAGCGCTAGCCATTTGTCCGTTCACAGGTGAGTATTATTGGCCTGTAGTCTGCTGCTAACGCCCTCTAGCACTGCTGGAGCATCATTAGCATTAACCACTAACCATGCTAACCATTTGGCCATTCAGAGAAGAGTAATATCTGACTGTATTCTGCATGTTTGCTGTGTTAAAACAAGCTAGTTAATATCGTCATGTTTTACCGGAACATTCAGGGTTCCTCAATGTATTGCTGTCGGGCAGCAGTTAGGCGGCATAAGTGGTTAGCCTCTAATGCTCCAGCTTTAGGGTAAATCTGGAAATCTAAGCTTGCTGAAGATAAATGGAAGAACTTTACTTAACCAAATGAACAGTTTTCAGGTGAGAAATCTGTGTAGATTAACATCTAGCGCATGGTTAACTTGCCAGATTTGTTACAAAATGTTTTTTTTTTTTTTTTAAGAATTACAGTTTTGTTTACTTTACTTAGCTTAGTTTAGTCTGCTGAATTACAAGGGAAACATTGCTACACCCCTGATCCTAACAGGTGCCACTTAAAGTGGCAGTTCATATTATTTTGTTTCTAAACTGAAAGCAGAAGCATTTCTGAGTGGAGAAGTGCTAAAATATTGTGATTAATGGTACCAGTGTGCTGAAACGACCATCCCTGCTATGCCTAATATATGTTCATTCTAAAAACTGGGGTGTCAGGTCACTTTTTGCAGGAGTTCTTCTGTCTACGTCACGCGTCTTTACATACTCACATCACATTTTCAGCCTCTAAAAGTGGATCCGGCTCAGTTTTACTGATCGTTAGCGGCTGGTGGAGCAATGGAGACTTCAGAAGAAGAAACTCAGAACTCAGCAGCTCATCAATTCATAGTAAAACCAAAGAAAACAAAACAAAAATATACTACTACTACTCCTACTACTTAATTAAAAATATAATTAAAATATGATATTTTCATATAAAAAAAATAATATAAAACTGCTTATTATAAACTAGACTGCAGCCAGACTGCCATTATTCATTCAACAATTTGTCCCCCACCCTCTTCCAGCCTCTCAGGCTAACCTTGGTCTTTTCTATTTTGCAAGGCACCGGTCTACTGTTGTGTGGCTTAAATGCAAATGGGCACCTTGAAGAACATATGAACACTAGAGGTCAGGAGGTTGGGTCTTATTAAAGCAGTAAAAGAAAAGGAAAGTGAACTAAAGGTTCCTTTTAGTCTTCAGCCACCAGCCACCTCTCTCTCCCACTTCCTCACTCTTTTGTTCATCATTTCTCTATTCTCTCCTTTTATCTGGCACAAATCACAAGGGAGGGGTGGAGAGAGAGCAGAGGGAGAAAGGGAACAGTAGAAAAGTTGAAGGAAAAAAGGGCAGGAAGGAAAGACATAAGAGAAACACACATGTAGACACACACACACACACACACATAGGCTTCCACATGCCACAGGACTCAGAGAGACACAGAACACACTCCACTGCCCGGCTGTGCGCTAGCTGTGTGCCTGGGGCATCTGTGGGCTAACTACAAATCTATACTACTAACTGCCCTTTGCTGTGTTAAACAGATTATTACTGACATAAAACTCACTTCTCACCCGGTTGTGGGTTTTAAAATTGGTCCTTAAACACTCACACACACTCACACACACTCACACACACTCACACACACACTCACACACACTCACACACACTCACACACACTCACACACACTCACACACACTCACACACACTCACACACACTCACACACACTCACACGTAAACAAGTGAAATGTTCAGAAGTGTAAATTTTCTGCCTCACCTTAAATTTGTTGCCCACACTGATGAAGCTGAGTTTACCAGCTTTCTGCTTGACATCTTTGGAGTTGATGGAGTTTTCAAAAAGCTCTCGTATAAACCGATCTTTAGACTCGCTCACGAGACTCTCCAGAGACATGTGCAGAGCATCGTTATTCTTCTCCACAAACTGACCCTAAAAGGGGGGAAACAGAAATAAAGTAATAAAGATAAAACACATTAAAGGTAGGAACAAAGAAACAAAAGGGGAAAAAAGAAGAAAAAATTAACAAAGAAAACCGAAAAAAAAAATCAAAAAGAGAAAACATAAGGTAATAAAAGCAGAAAGGAAAGGAATAAAAGCAGAAAAATTAAGAAAATAAAGAGAAAGTCAAAATGAAAAATGAAAAACAAAAGACTGAAACAAGGCCTGTCACAATAATTACATTATCGACTTATCGAACAATAAATAGGCACTACCTCAATAATATTTGATAATCGCGATATCGTCTATTGTGTTAAATTAAAAAGAACAGTATTTTAGCCAGTCAAGCTGTAAAAAATCTTCAATAACTGCAACTCCATACACATGGTGTGGACTGCAGTAGGTAAAGAAAAGAGTATACATTTCCCAAGCTATGATTACTTAAACTTTTGTTGTATTTAAAGGGGTGTAAATGCTTTGTATAAATGTCGGTGACTGGTCTTAAAATAACAATAATATTGTTTATCGCAATAATTTCCGAGATGATATATCGCTCACAAAAAATTGCTATTGTGATAGGCCTAACTGAAACAAAGCCAAACAAACAAATAAATAACTAGTAAAAAATTAAACATAATTTAGATAAGATAAAAGTGAATAATAAAGTGATAAATGAAGAAACAAGAGAAAGAAATAAAAAGAAAAGGGAAAAAAGGGAATCACAAACAGAATGAAAGAAAAAGGGTCAAGAGAAATGAATCAAGAACAATCAAGAATCAAGATAGAAACAAATACGAACACAAAAAACAAGTAAAATTGAAAGATGGACAGAAAATGACATCAATGACATAACAGCATTTAGCACAGTGCTAACGCTTCTACCTTTCTGCATGTTTACATTCACAAATATTCACTTTTATTAGTTCACCACAAATGTTCAGGAAGAGAGGAAGCTCTGGGGCAGAGCAAAAGACAGGTTGCTAAACGGCCGGAGAAAGGTGTTAACTAGCCATCAATATACTGCAGAGCTGACATTCAACACCATCAGAACACTAAGAGGTGTGTGTGTGCGTGTGTGTGTGTGTTTGTGTACCGTCTCATAACAAACTGCTCCTGCAAAATGTCTGACGATAAATCCTTCATCATCCCTCACATTCCTGTGCACCGCCAGCTTCGACTTCCTGGGGACCTGAAAGGGCAGACACACACAGACATACACAGACTTAGATACACAAACATCCTTTCATTCTCTTTATCCAACTACAATCACTCTACTTCCTCTAGAACAGCCCCCAGGTAAAGGCCAATTTATACTTCTCCGTCAAACCTACACTGTAGCCTACGAGTCACCAAGTCCCCTACGTAGCCTAGAGTCCCCTCCCACACATTCCCGCCTTTGCAGTTTACGTGATACGCTGATACGTGCACACAGAAGTATAAACATGCTCCGCTGCGTAGTGCACTCTCAATGAATATGCATTGGCTACGCTGTAGGTTCGTCGCAGAAATATAAATTGGGCTTCACAGTCACCAAGCCCAGGTGTACTTTCAGCTAACAAAACTACAAAATGTCAGCCATGTTTTCTTCCAGCAGTGCAGCTACTCACAGTCAAGCGGAAGTGGTTTTTGTGTTTGTTGTGGACAGTCTCAGTAAAGTGCTGATCGCTGGGTTGAGGTAGACGGTTCTCTTCATCCAGAATGTCCAAGATGCCCACTAGTTTTGACTCCACCAGGTCTAAAACACAAACAACACAAACAACATATCATGTAAGCAGGCCTGTCACGATAACAACATTTTCAGGAAGATATATTGTCCCAGAAATTATTGCGATAAAACGATAATATCGTAATTTTAAAAAGCCACTATAGAAAATGTTTTTTTCCTGCTTCAGGGCTCCCAAAGGAGCTTTAAGACAGTGCCACAGTAATAATATACTAGTATAATACTACTATTAGACCATTTTACATTAAAACTAACTTTTTATTATTAAGAGCAGACATTGGGCTTCTAATATAAAAATATTTTAATGTCTTAAATAACTAAAAAAAAAAAAAAAAAAAGTACAACCACCCTGGGACTAAACAGATTAAACAGATCTTTATGAAAAAATAAAGTAACAACATATAGATTAAAGTAACATTTACATTAATTTAACTTTTTTTACTCTGGACACAAAGGCACTTGCAGATTCCTTTTTCTGATCATATATATATATGATATAAAACAGAAATTAGCTCAAAAACACATGTTTATATGATCGAAGACAGATGGCTCAGCAGGCCAGAGCTCTTGCTATAAATGTTTTGTTTTTTTATTATTGTAACTTTCAGACAAATTCCGAGCAAGAAACTCCAGCATGTTAACTGTGTGTCAAAAATTATTGCGGTTAAAAAAAATTATCAGTAAAACCATTGACACTACCTGCCTAAAATGCTGCTACTTTCCTGACCAAAACAGCACATTTGACAAGACCTATGAAGAAATCCTGAGACTTTTGGCAACGAGATGTTACAGCAGATCCCTCAACTATCATTACAAGGTAGACCTGATCTGCTGTGGAATTAGGTAAACACACACCTTCCACAGGTTAAAAAAAAAAAATATATATATATATATATATACAGTTGTGGTCAAAAGTTTACATACACTTGTAAAAAAACATAATGTTATGGCTGTCTTGAGTTTTCAATAAGTTCTACAACTCTTATTTTTCTGTGATAGAGTGATCGGAACACATACATGTTTGTCACAAAAAACAGTCATAAAATTTGGTTCTTTCATAAATTTATTATGGGTCTGCTGAAAATGTCACCAAATCTGCTGGGTCAAAAATATACATACAGCAACTTTAGTATTTGTTTACGTGTCCCTTGGCCATTTTCACGGCAACTAGGCGCTTTTGGTAGCCATCCACAAGCTCCTGGCAAGCTTCAGGTCGAATGTTTGACCACTCTTCTTGACAGAATTGGTGCAGTTCAGCTAAATGTGATGGTTTTCTTGCATGAACCCGTTTCTTTAGCACTGTCCACATGTTCTCAATGGGGTTTAAGTCAGGACTTTGGGAAGGCCATTCTAAAACCTTAATTTTAGCCTGGTTTAGCCATTCCTTTACCACTTTTGATGTGTGTTTTGGGTCATTGTCTTGTTGGAACACCCAACTGCGCCCAAGACCCAACCTTCGGGCTGATGGTTTTAAGTTTTCCTGCAGAATTTGGAGGTAATCCTCCTTCTTCATTATCCCATTTACTTTCTGCAAAGAACCAGTTCCACTGGCAGCAAAACATCCCCAGAGCATAATACTACCACCACCATGCTTGACAGTAGGCATGGTGTTCCTGGGATTAAAGGCCTCACCTTTTCTCCTCCAAACATATTGCTGGGTGTTGTGGCCAAACAGCTCAATTTTTGTTTCGTCTGACCAGAGAACTTTCCTCCAGAAGGTTTTATCTTTGTCCATGTGATCAGCAGCAAACTTCAGCCGAGTCTTAAGGTGCCTTTTCTGGAGCAAGGGCTTCTTTCTTGCACGGCAGCCTCTCAGTCCATGGCGATGTAAAACACGCTTGACTGTGGAGACTGACACCTGTGTTCCATCAGCTTCCAAATCCTTGCAGACCTGCTTCTTGGTGATTCTTGGTTGACTCTTGACCATCCTGACCAATCTCCTCTCGGCAGCATGTGATAGCTTGCGTTTTCTTCCTGATCGTGGCAGTGACACAACTGTTCCATGCACTTTATACTTGCGTATAATTGTCTGCACAGTTGCTCTTGGGACCTGTAGCTGCTTTGAAATGGCTCCAAGTGACTTCCCTGACTTGTTCAAGTCAATAATTCGCTTTTTCAGATCCACACTGAGTTCCTTTGACTTTCCCATTGTAGCTTTTGTAGCTGAGTCTAATCACTGGGTCAAATGAGCCCTATTTAAATGGGCTCATGAGAAGTCAACAGCTGTAGTCAATCAGAATCACTTACAAGAAGTGAAGAGGCCATGACATGAAGCTAATTTGATTGACACAACTCGCTACATCACCAAAATTGACAAATTTTGTTGCTGTATGTATATTTTTGACCCAGCAGATTTGGTGACATTTTCAGCAGACCCATAATAAATTTATGAAAGAACCAAATTTTATGACTGTTTTTTGTGACAAACATGTATGTGTTCCGATCACTCTATCACAGAAAAATAAGAGTTGTAGAACTTATTGAAAACTCAAGACAGCCATAACATTATGTTTTTTTACAAGTGTATGTAAACTTTTGACCACAACTGTATATATATATATGCATCACTAGCAATCCAAGCGACATAAAATAAAACAGAACTAATAAGACCAAGCATCCTTCTTTTACTGCTCGAGGAGTCAGGCAAGACTTTAAGCTCCAAGTGCACAAGGAAGCAAAACTTGCATTAGAAAAAAACAGCACTAGAAGATCCACAACTCAGAAAGGATCTAGTCACCTCTGGGCTGCTGTTGGTCCTAGCTAATTCCAGAGATAATCTCAAATTTGTGATATTTGTGAATTCTGTTTGACAGGCGACTGTTTCCCACCACTGAAACCCTGACTCATTGCTGTCATGTATGTTTCCTTCTCCTCACATCCATTTCTACTTTCCGTATGGCCTTTATTCCTTCTACCTAATGTAAAAGTCTAATTAATCCAGATATCACTGTCCAAAAAGAGTCGCAGTAACCCAAATTGGCTTGGCTCCTTTTAGTGCTTGGTTCTAATGCTTTTAGTGAGATTCTGTTTTGTGTCTTGGTTAGTCTTAGTGCTTCTATCTCATTCTCTTAGTGAGGCTCTGTTTTTGACTCTTGGTTACTCAAGTGCTTTTATCTCATCCTCTTAGTGAGGCTCTGTTTTTGACTCTTGGTTACTCTAAGTGCTTTTATCTCATCCTCTTAGTGAGGCTCTGTTTTTGACTCTTGGTTACTCTAAGTGCTTTTATCTCATCCTCTTAGTGAGGCTCTGTTTTTGACTCTTGGTTACTCTAAGTGCTTTTATCTCATCCTCTTAGTAAAGGTTGTGTTTTTGAATCTTGGTTACTCTAAGTGCTTTTATCTCATCCTCTTAGTGAGGTTCTGTTTTTGACTCTTGGTTAGTCTTAGTGCTTTTATATCATTCTCTTAGTGAGGGTCTGTTTTTGACTCTTGGTTACTCTACATGCTTTTATCTCATCCTCTTAGTGAGGGTCTGTTTTTGACTCTTGGTCTCTTTTAGTGCTTTTATCTCATCCTCTTAGAAAGGTTATGTTTTTGACTCTTGATTATTCTAAGTGCTTTTATCTCATCCTCTTAGTGAGGCTCTGTTTTTGACTCTTGGTTACTTTAAGTGCTTCTATCTCATCCTCTTAGAAAGGTTATGTTTTTGACTCTTGGTTATTCTAAGTGCTTTTATCTCATCCTCTTAGTGAGGCTCTGTTTTTGACTCTTGGTTACTTTAAATGCTTTAATCTCATCCTCTTAGTGAGGCTCTGTTTTTGACTCTTGGTTACTCTTAGTGTTTCTTTCTAATGCCCATAGGGAGTTTTAACTGCAGTTGTTGGCCTGAGATTGATCATTAGTGCTCTGCGAGTGCATTTCTATAAAGCTGCTCTGGGACTGCTGTAAAGTGTCTGTTGTAAAAGTGTAATTGAACAGTGCAATACAAATCAAATTGGATTGAAGTAAAGAATGCGTACACTCATTTCACAGAGGAACAGAGCTTCTTTCAGTGTTTTTTCTTCTCTTTACACCCAGCAGTCTGATTCCCAGCCACAGCAGCAGCCTGGTATTTTCCATTTGAGCTGGGTTTGATTCGAGCAGCACTCTATGTATAGCCAAGGGCAGTGGAGTGTGTAAGACCTAATTATGAACGTGAAAGTTAGCTCTACGCACAGTAGCGGTCCAGCTGTCAGTACAAATTAGAATGCTATGATAACAGAGCTCACAGTATCTCAGCAAAAAGAATTTAGGACAGACAGAAAGAAACACTGCATTAGAAAAGTAACAACACAAAGAGATATGAAAATAGAAGACCTGTCTGTGGCACTTACTAATCCATTTACTTCTGTTCCATGGAACAATGATCTGCTATTTTCTCAGCATGATAATGAGGATGCTATAACTGAAGAATACATATGAGGCTCATTTCAGTAATTTATTGCTTTATTGTTTTTTATTACCTTTTATTTCAATATTTGTTTTCTTTCATATAGAGAAAAATATCAGCCATTAAACTTCTGTTTTAGTTAACAAATGCTGGAGAAACTTTATGTGACCAGTATCTGTATGTTAATAAGATTTTAACAACTTACTTCAACACTTGGTAGTTATAAATGCATCTCTAGTTAGTCAGACTGAAATCTGGTTGCTAAGTAGGATGGAATATGATAATTCACTTGTTGACTATAAGGTGTTTTTGGTAAAATTACTTAATTGTTTTCTACTGCTGTGTAGAGTTTTTTGTTTTTATGTTTGGAAAATTTGTTACATTATATTTTTGTTAGTATTTTGAGTTTAGTTTAGTTGGTTATTTTCCATTTCACATTTTATTATATTTATTTAAATTGTGTTATTCATTATTCAGTCTTTTTTAATAGCAGGCATTATTTGCCTTACAGAGGCAAATCTCTTACAGAGCGTTTTAATCAGTGCGCCTTATAATCCAGTGTACCTTATGTTTGAAAATCGACCAGAAAATAGATTATTGATAGTGCACCTTATAATACGGTGCACCATATAGTGCAAAAAATGTGTATCAGGTATGTTTACACTTGCAATTTATGTGGTTTGGCCTCATTCACATTAGTCCTGATGTCCAGATGTGACAAACAAGTAACTAAGTACAAATTGTGGTGATCTATACTTTACTCAAGTAATTATTATGACTTTTTATTTCTATTCCTTACAATTTTACACAATTATCTGAACTTTATACTTCTTACATTAAAAAAATTACCTTGTTTATTTTTATTTCAGCTTGTTTTCATTCTGACTCGTCATCTTTCAAAAAAAAAAAAGAAATATCCAGATAAACCTCTTCATCCAGACAGAGTGAATTTAATTGAGGTTGGAAGAGAAGTAAAAACATATACCATTCCAACACCCTATTAGTTTTTACATGATCTATTTCAGTTGCACACGTCTTGCCACACTCTCAGCAAGAACATAGCAGATGTATGTAGTCTAGTATAAAGATGATCCGTGCAGAGACTCAAGAGAACTCAAGTGACTAACTAAGCTCCTTTAATATATTTATATTGTACTAAAATATATTTATTTTAATGGGCATATTTGCACTAAAAAAAAGGAGCGTAGTGCATCCCAAATTTTTCAACACTGATATTTTAATATAACATTATAATCATTATAACTTTTAGAAAAATGTGTTTTGGGGAGCGGGTGCGGGGTAGTGCACTATAGGCCTAAAATCTAATTGGATTTTCTCTTATATTACTTTTACTTTTATACTTTAAGCAGTTTTGAAAGCAGCACTTTTACTTGAGTAAAAAGCTTGAGTTGATACTTTGGTCCTGATACATGCATTAAGTGATCAGGCATAAACAGGGTCTAATTTTTGTGATAGTTCTATAGGGACATCAAAAACAACAAAGAAACAATATACTGTGCACAGTATCAAACGCAACTTTCACCCACAGTCACAAGAAAGACCAAAAAAAAATGTTACAAGACAAGAAAGTAAAAGAACAGATTCAGTAGACTAGAATCAGCATTTTAAAAATAAAGATTACATATCAAGACTTAAAAGATATAAAATTATATTAACTGTCAGATGCATGCAGGGTTTCTTAGTAATCCATAAAATCACAAGCAAGTTTAGTTACTATATGTGGTACAGCCAGATTATACAGACAGACCTTATAAAGCCTCCAGTAAATCTAAGATAAAGTACTTTTAATGTCACAGTAAATAAGCTAGGAAGTTTTATGAGTCAGACTCCGTATATCTGTCTAAGCTGTTTTATGTTTTAAGAACAATAGCTGTGTGACAATCAGCTGATCAGCTCACTAACGTTTTTTTTTTTATTTTTTTTTATGTAACACACCCATGTTAAATTGCACGTCATGATACAAAGAGGTAGACAATAATTAAATATCAATATATAAATGTGTAATAAAAGGTTTTGCATCAGGGCCAATATGCTCTAAACCTGCTAAAGTCTGGCTGCTGCTGTGTCTGTTAGCATCACAGGTTATACCTGGCTTGAGTTGGGATGTTGGCTAGCACTGCAGATAACCTGCTATTCAGGCCCCTATTGAGCCGGCAGCTACATACCAGTGTTCTGAGCTTTATAACTGAGGAGTTGAGTAAACTAAAGACATATCATTAAACAACAGGGCTTATCCTATCTAACCACCACAGTGTCCTCAATTAGTTGTCAACATTTAGTGATTAATCTAGCTCAAAACAACAGTTAGGATCAGTCCAGTGGACCTCCCAAAAATATAATAATCTCATAAAAAGTGCATCTATCAATCTATCAAAAGTGCATGGTGATGTATACCACAGATACCACAGCGGCTTTCATACTCATACAGTTGCAAAAAAAAGTATGTAACACTTTGGGATTACTTGTTTCCTGAAAGCTGGTCATTAAATGTGTTCTAAGTCACATCAATAGACAAACACAGTCTGCTTAAACTAATACCACACAAAAATGATATGTTTGCATGGTTTTATTGAACACAACGTGTTAACATTCACAGTGAGGGGGGTTCACATGACTTTCTTGCAACTGTAAATTTATTTATTTATTTATTTATTTTTTTACATACAGTGCTACTCAGATCCAGAACTAAATTTCTAATAAACTGCTAAAAAACAAAAACAGCTGGCCAAACTACTAAGATAAGTGGGCTCTGAGTGGTCCAGCAGGCTAAGAGCTGCCACTATAATCAGGAGATTACCTGTTTATGCCATGTTATTCTGTAGCTTGCCATCGACTAACGGAGCCCCGAGAGAGCACAATTGGCCTTGCTCTCTCTGGGTGGGTAGATGGCGCTCTGTCTCCCCACATCACTTCAAAGGGTGATGTCGATCAGCATGAGGTGTCTGTGAGCTGCTGTATCAGAACCGAGTCGCTGCGTTGTCCTCTGAACACGCTCGGCAATGCTGCATCAGCATCAGTTCAAAAAGAGGCAGTGGCTGACTTCACCCTAGTCTTCACCCTCCTGGTGTTGGGGAATCACTAGTGATAGAGGGAGTCCTGGTGAGTGGGTTGGGTAATTGGCCGAATAAATTGGGGAGATAATATGTGTACTTTCTTTTAACAAGAAACAATGAGAGAAGTCTGAATGAAAAGGGGATGTAATGCTCCTGGGGTAGAGGTTCATTAAGGGTGCAGCTCATACTGGAAATCCCAGAATGGTTTGTTCATTATGAGCGGTGGGCAGGAGCTGAACAGCGGGAGGTCGAAGGCATTGAGTGTGTGTGTGTGTGTGTGTGTGTGTGAGACAGAGCTTGCATGCAGGAGCTGGAGCTCCTTTACTGAAGGAGGCTGATGAGGTCCAGCTGCTCAGTGTTATCTCACTGTGAGAAAACATAAGTAAATCACATACACAAACACACACACAGAAAAAACATAAAAACATGGTGGAATAACCCTGATTTCTAATCACAGTTCTCCCCCACCAGTCTTACACACTGCTTTTGGATAACTTTATGCCACTCCTGGTGCAAAAATTCAAGCAGTTCAGCTTTGTTTGATGGCTTGTGATCATCCATCTTCCTCTTGATTATATTCCAGTAAAATAAAATAAAAAACGTATCTTTTTTAAGTGGACTCTTATTTTTTTCCAGAGCTGTATATTTTTGGACCTCAGTTTGTTAAAGGAAAAAAAAGTTGGACAAGGATATACAAGACTACAAATACAATAGCAATGTTCTTAAACATTAGAGTTTCAAATCCAATGGCCTACTACTTCAGGTTTACTCCTTCAAAACATGTGAAACCAGCCACCACCTCTTTTGGAACCGCCATTGATGTAGCACTGCTAGGCAGCCAGCGCGCTTAGAGGAAAGTGCAGTGACGCAGCTCTGATAGATCAGCTAACAGATGCCTGCGCTGACTAACATTACATTACAAGTGATGAGGAAGGAGAGCAGCACCTACCTACCAAGAAAAAGCAAGGCCAGTTGTGCGCTCTTGGAATCTGCTGGCTGTGTACATTGAATCGTGATCGCCATACCATGATTACTTTTATACTATATTATTACATCTCCAGTAGAGTGTCACAGACAACCAGACAGATACACAGAAAGTGTAGACAGGACAGCTTGAACAGACAGTATAAACAGATAGCATCAACAAGCAGAAGGACAAATAGAGAGGGTAGATAGTACTGTATATACAAATATACAGACAGACAGAAGGACAAACTTTGCAGATAAGACAATATACACAGACAAGACTGTGTAGAAATGCAAACTATGTAGACATGAACATTTTGACAGTCAGATGGTGAAGACAGGAAAAGGCAGACACACAGAACAGAATGGACAGAATGAACAGTGAAGACAGGAGAATGGAGACATAATACACAGACAGAACAGAACAGAACAGAAAGTGCAGCAGAGACTAAGTGTAGAAAAAGAGGTCTGGAAGATAATGGACGTACAGGGCAGTACAAACAGAGAGTATCATCCTAAGAGCACAATATACATGGCTACGAAGACAAGTACACTAACTGTGTGGAAAAATATTAGGAACTTCTTTTCTCGGAAATTCAATGTTTCGAAAGGATTCTAGTTTTGGAATCACTGACCAGATAATTTTTACCATACATTAAAGGTCTAATTCCATTGTTTTTTCATTTTAAAATGTCTAGTTGTGGTCTCTAGTATGAATGAATAAATGCCA
Organism: Astyanax mexicanus; assembly: GCF_023375975.1. Classification (NCBI taxonomy): domain Eukaryota; kingdom Metazoa; phylum Chordata; class Actinopteri; order Characiformes; family Acestrorhamphidae; genus Astyanax; species Astyanax mexicanus. The sequence goes on from NC_064408.1 coordinate 50,758,785, forward strand.
TATTAGCTGTTTCTTGAGGAGAAAAAAGTGCTCAGGTGTTTCTTTTTTAGCCCTGCTTTAGATCACTGATTTGGAGGACTCTGACGGAAGACAGGATTTGGCTGCTGCTCATAAATATTCATACATGCAAATATATCGCCTCTGATTGGCTAACAGCACTGCAGCAGAGAACGTCTACCAGCCTTCCTTCCACAGTCAATTTTAGAGCTCTGAAACTCAAAGAACAAAATGTTTTCAGAGATACAGCTATCGTTATAGTTATAAAGATACAGCACTGAGTGCTAGGTAAAGTTAACCCTTAAACTTCACTTAACGTCAGACTCTCAGCACTGGTTGACGTAGACACCTAACATCTCTCTGATCAACTCGTATTTCTGAAGCTTTTCTTTTACAAGCTTCTGCAGACAACGGAGGCTGAAGAACAGTTTTATATGCAGCATCATATACAACTCAGAGAGACCTACAGTATTATACAAAAAACAAGAAAAAATGGATTTTAAGCTCTTGCAGATATTGCGTTTTGCTGGAGGGGTCAGTGTGTATCAGGTTATATTAGTGTTGATAAGTCTTTATTCTGCTGATTCATAAGGCTCAATAGTTTTACACATTTTATTGTAGCTGTGGCTGAGGTTAAGTGGGTTTTCAATCCAGGCACACAGCAAAATCCAACACGGCATGGCATCAGAAGCAGCGTGCACGAAGACCTGAAACTGGTTTGTTCTCCAATTGAACAGAAATTACAGATGTGTACTGCTTTATTAAATGATGTTAGACTACAGCACCAGCAACACTGTAAGTCAGAGAGCAGAGGAGAAAACAGAACAGTAAAACTGGCTAAAAGTAATGTCTCAGCAAAAATTGCACAACTATATTGCACAACTAGCAATATAGAGGGCAGCTAAAATTATTGTTGTCATGTTCATTTATGGTACTACAAGTAAGGCCCAATAGTACCTCCTCCTCCTCTATGCCTCTTCGGCCCTTCTTCACCCTTTGCTATGGAGAAGCTACGTTCTCCTATCAACCATTTGTGTGCTTGTTTTTTTACGTTTAAATGTTTATGCCACAGACTGGTGTCCAGGTTCACACCACCGTTAGCATGACCTCTAACAATGCCAGTGTATTAAAAAAAAAAAAAAAAACACCATTTCTATCTATCCTCAGCTGCCCACAGACCAATAGCTGATGTGTTTCTCATCAGGTCACAACAGTGCATGTCACAAGTTTAATATGTGAAATCCTTATAGATTCAAATCAAGCTTTCAAATGACATGGATTATTTCGATTTATGTCATTTGAGGTGGATTGGCTGCATGATATTTTTTGGCAATACATATCGCGATATTAAACAATGTAGGATCCGTTACATTTCCAGCCCCGCCCCCATTCTCACGACAGAGATCCGGACAGACCGAGAGTCAGCACTTTAGAGTCAGCCAAGCACTCAAAACCCAAAGGAAAAGAGCAAAACAGTAAAAATAAAGCATTTAAATGGTCTTTTAAAAGGTAAATAGAAGCATTTTTCAGGGATTAAAAGTGTGAATTCAGTTGTAACTGGAAATATCTGTGCAAAACTATGCAGAACTGAGGTGCACAGCTTTGAATAGACTGTCTGCAGCTGTGTTTACAAGCACGTGTCCAACCACGTGGAGGGTCATGCGGCTACCTCGTGTTTACTCCTGCTCCAACCCCCCCGCCCCCCTTGCGCTTCCCCTCCCCTTCGCCCTTCTCAGGCAGCAGCAGACACAGAAACAGTGCGCACTGCAACATGTCGTGTTCGTTCTTATTGCCTTATTGGTCTTAATAGTGACATCGCAGATCCCGTGATGTGACTACTGTGCCTGCGCACATCGCAATTACGATGCTTAAACGATGTACTGTGCAGCCTTAATTCCAATTCAGATTGGTATCCAGTTAATGTGATATGTGGGTGTGAGCATACAAGGGCTGAGACCGAAGCTAATGGGTAACAGGAACATCCTCAGTTCATATTCCTCCATAGCAACAAGAACATGTGCGTCAAAAAAACGTCAAAACGCCCAAACCTAACTTAGTACGGCTATTTATGTACTAACTTAAAAGGCTTTACACTGTATGTGTGTGTGTAAAGGAGGAAAACACACCTATGCAGTCCTGATTGTCAACGTATTTCACTTCGTTCACTCCGAGACCCTCTTTCTGGTACAGTTCTTGCTCCTGAAAGGCAAACACAATACAAACACATTAAAAACTCTAGAATAATTTAGTGCTTGTGATTTACACAAAGTAAAACTAAAACAATATTGAAACATGTAGATTAGACAAAAGATATATATAGGCACAAATGCAGGGAATTTTTTTTAACAGGACAATGCAAATCTACATGCTGCACACATTAACAAAGGTATGACTGAAGGAAAACAGAGTCTGGATACTGGACTGGCCTGTCTGCAGTACTGACCTTTCCTAAATAGAGAATTTATAGAAAACTTTAGAGAAGAAAAAAACAGTTTGAAATGTGGTGGTACACATTACGACGTGTTTGCAGGAAGAATGGGACAAAACAATACATGAAAAACTTCTTCACTTGTCCTCAGACAAACTAGCTCTCCTTACATGTTTATGTAGTCAAAAGTAATGGCAACAAAGTAGCTTTAATGCTTCATTGTCTCAATTAGATTTTTGTGTGTTTTTGTGTGAGATGTGTTGCAGGCGTGATATGCAGGTGAATTCTTCTGTGTTTTTGCAGTCTTTTAGAGAAAGCGAGTGTGTTCAAATTTGATCATTTGCTTGATACATGCCTGTGTGTGTTGACCTGTGGCTGTATATTAACATGGATATTAAATAAAGCTGACCAGACAAAACAGGAAATATGAATATATATCTTTGGTTCATAATGAGTTAGCAGCTCAGTCACAAACTTTAAAACACAGCAAATATTGGCCTACAGTACAAATAAGTCTACGGATTATCCAAATCAGATAATCCGTTATAAATATCATAACACTAGGCTTTGGGTGTGAACTTGTATACATTCATATATTAGTGCATTAAAAACATTTGAATACCATTTAAAAGTTTCTTTATTTCAGTAATTCAGTTCAAAATGTGAAACTCATATATAATATAGATGTATTACACAAGGAGTGATCTATTTTTAGCGTTTATTTCTTTTATTGTTTATGATTATGGTTTCATTGATTATGGTTTACTTTAGACTTGATAAAACACAGTGGATTAACACCAGCAGATGTCATGACTCTTTAAACCATCACTGATCATCAGTAAATTTTACATTTCATTTGTAAATCAAGGAATCAGAGTCAGGAGAAAGAGTGGTGAGACACGGTATAAGCTGCTTGAGGTCTAGTGTGAAGTTTCACCAATCAGTGAAGGTTTGGAGAGACATGTGATTTGCTGGTGTTGATCCACTGTGTTTTATTATCAAATCTAAAGTCAGAGCAGTTTCGTTTTCCCACAAAATCTTACAGCACTTCATGCTTCTCTTTGCTGACAACAACTTTTATGGAGATGCGGATTTCATTTTCAAGCAGGACTTGGCACACTGCCCACACTGCCAATAATACCAATTGTTCTTATATAATATTCAAATTTTCTGAGACACTGATTTTTGGGTTTTCATTGGCTTTAAGCCATAAATTTAAATAGATCACATTGTGTGTAATACATCTATATAATATATAAGAGGTTCACATTTTAAACTAAATTACCGAAATAAAATCATTTTCATTTATATTCTATTTTTAGATGCACTAGTACAGTCAAAAGTTTTAGAACATGGCCAATTTTTTATTAGGCAGGCCTGGTTTTCTACTGCTTCTTTTTTAGTAATGACCTTTTTACTGTCCTTCAGCCTGTCTAAGCTCCAAAAGTCTTTTGATAATAAGGAAATTGTATTATGATCGTCTGGCATTATTTTTTATTTTTCCAGATGTAAGATCTATTCTATGTTTCTTTATTAATTCTGTTTTTCCTAGACATTATGATAGCAATCAAAATAGGGAAGGTTCTTTGAATACCTTCCCTATAGAGTGCAGTAACACAAACTGTTCCAACACAGCTTTCATACAGTTAAATGATTCATAAATCTTAGCTTTTGGCCACCATTTTTTTATCTTTAAAAAAGCAACTTCAGAGAAGAGGAAAAACACCATCCTAAATTTCTATGGAAAAAAATTTAAAAGTTTATTTGAAATCTTCTTGGAGCATTTGTACAGGTCTATTCATCACGATACTCTGAGACAATGTAAAGAACCAGTTCTAGATTCAAAAGAGAAGATGGAGGTTTTTGGATACAAGGTTTTTGAGCAACAACTCAATTTATTTACATTGTTACAGACCAAATGTAACATACTAACCAATTATGTGTTCCCTAAAAAACCCTTACAATTTAAAATTTATACTATGGAAGCTTTGTACTGTTTGAGGTTACTGTACTTTGTGCCAGGCAATTCAAACAATTAATTGTACTTAGACTGCTTAAATCAATAATCAATAAAAAACTGAAAAAAATGGGCTGTTATGAGTTTTACCTGTAGTATATTTTTAGCCAGAACTGTAAAAAACGAACTGCTGCACATTACTGTACATCATGAAGCTGTAAAGAAGATGAAGCTTAAAATGGGCAGTGAGTGGAAGTACAGTAAGAAAGTTAATGGCGAGTGTATTAGCACATTCACAGAACTTCTGGCCAGCGGCCATCTGCATAGGCAAGAGACAGGCGTCTGAGACGGTGCCCAGGAAACTCTATAAGCATTGGCAGCAGCTAAAGCTAATGATCTGTGTATCTAAACACTGTGACTCATGTTTTGGTTACATCAAGCTCTGTAAAAAGAAATACAGCCTTTCTGTTACTTTGGTACTGATGCATCACTGGCAGACATAGATCCACACTTGAGTAAAAGTACTAGCAATCTGTCATAAAAGTGACTTAAGTATTTTTGAAGTGTTCATGAAGTGTTCATGAAGCATCATACTTAAGTAGAAGTAAGTGAAGCATTCAACATTTTTTGTACTTAAGTATTGCAAGTAGTTTTTTCTAAAATTTTCTACTGAAAGTAAAAGTACAAGTAGTACAAACACAAGCAGTGTATTTTTTTATTTTTTTATATTTTTAAATCTTTAGACTTATTAAATGTTTATTTACTTGTTTTGTAAAATCAACCCAATATCCATGACTGACTGGCTGGCTGGCCACACACATACGCATATACACGCGGACACACACACACATGTGGACACACACATATGCGTGCGCATACACACACGTCTGGACACACACACAACGTATTTCTGACATCATTGCCGATTTCTGAGCCCCTAAAAAAGGACTGCCGATGCCCCTGGTAACGGGTAACGAGGCAGCACATTAAAAATGTATCAGAGTAAAAGTATTAAACTGAAAATATGCAGTGAAGTAAAAATAATAATACTTCGGTAAAGTACAAAAACAGTATTTTACTACTTAAATACAGTAGTGAAGTACTTCTAGTTCACTACTATACCTATCTCTGATCCCTATTGCGTTATTATAAAATTACTAGAAAAATGTATTTCAAGACAAAAAGGAACAGTGATTATGCAGCTTAAGCAATTCTCCAGTGGTTGCTAGGCTGCTAGATTGTCACTATTTAACAATAGCATTTCAGGTTGCACTATGGTTGTTAGGCCACGAGATTCACTGTTAATATCTTTAAAAACTGACACAGAGAAATCTCAATCAGTTGAACATTACATAACTTTGCCCACATTTAAAGACTCGACTTTGTGTTTGTTTCAAAGCCCAAAAATTCCTGAATATATATATTTTTTTCTTTTGCAATCACAAAAAATGTTTCTAACATAAAACAGTTTAGAATTCTTTTAGCAGAATTTCTCATTAGGGATATTTGAAACGTTGTTGAGTGCGAGGCATAATTAATCACAAATTCCATCATATTTTTATCCTCAAATGTTTCAGACCTTTTTTCCCCGAACCTACCTGTGGTTCTGCCTCACACAAAGCCAGGCAGGGTCATACTGCAGTGTGCAGGGCTGCTTTAAAGTGGTAGGGCTGACCTGGGATCTGCTGTTTCTTAAGCATACTGTGACGATCATCAGAAAATGTAGTTTAAAAACTGACACCAGATCAGCACTTTCAGTCTATGAAGTTAGATACAAATATAAAGCCTCAGGGGCTTGACGATGGGACCCCAGGTGGAAGATGGGGAAGGTAAATCTCCATGACAGAGAAATAAAAAGAAGGAGAGAGAGAGGGAGATGGAGAAAGTGTTCTCTGATCTATTCATCGGCTTGAAAAATGTGTCCACTCACCTCTTTCAGAATTCGCTCATTGAAGAACTGCTGGAGCTTCTCATTACAGTAGTTGATGCAGAACTGTTCAAAACTGTTGTGCTCAAAATACTCTGTGGGGAAAAACAGAAAGAGAGAGAGAGTGAGTGAGATATAAACAGAGAGAGAGAGAAAGAGAGGGGGAAAGATGCAAAATGAAAAGAAAATAGAAGACAAGGGAAAGTAGAAGGAGTACAAAGAACAAAGAAAAAGAAGGGCAGAGAGAAAAGGCGATGAAAGGAAGATGAGAGAAGGATGGAGAATGAAGGAAGGAGATGAAGGAAAGAGGCGTGTGAGGCTGTGTGAGTGATTGAGAGCAGAGAGGAGCTCATGAATGCTAAGTGTGTCACACTGAGAGACTATTTCACTGCCTCACTTTCAGCCCCACAGAGAAAATGACCAGAGAGGGGCTACAAAGGACACATGCAATCCTAAAGCTTTTCCAGGAGAAAATGCAATCTGGGACTTGGACACTATTTTTTACACTCTCACACACTGTAGCCTCAGGGTAAATGTAAAGGCCTATAGACTCATTCATTCATGTGCATTAAATCATGCAGATATGGGACACACTGCAAAAACTACATCTTAGTGAGGTGAAATTATTTGCTTTTAAGGCAATAAATCATTTTTTTTTCTCTGATAAAAATGTTGACTTATTAAGCATTGTAGGTTTAAGAATACATTTGTTTTTGTAAATGTAAGATTAATCTTAATCAGTTTTACTTACAATTTTCACCATATTTTAAGCAATTTGACTTAAAAGAAAAGGTAATCGTTCAAGTTATTCTGAATGTTGTGTTCAAATTTAAGTCAAAAAATCAGTGATTTACTATATTGGCAGATTTGTTTTTTTTTTTGCTTAATATACGTATATACAGTGCCCTCCAAACGTATTGGAACACTGAGGTCAATCTCTTCATTTTAGCTGTAGACTAAAATATTTGAGTTTTAACATTTCAGTTTTTATTTCCAGGTATTTACATCTGAATCTGATACACAGTTCAGAAGGTAACATCTTCTGTCTGAACCCACCCAATTTTTTTTGTGAGAAAAAGTAGTATTGGAAAAGTGGTTGTGAAAAGGTGTGTTTTGAAGCTGAGAGAAGTTGGAAAATGAATCAGAAGCATTGTACAAATATTGTCCATAGTCAGAACAACTGCTTAAAATGTCCTGAAGAAGTCATCACTGGTGTAGTAAATAACAGATACCAAACAGGTAGACCAAGGAAAACCACAGCAGTTGATGAAAGAAACATTGTGTTGTAAAGAAAATCCTAAAACAACTGTTAGTGACATCCGCAACAACCTCCACAAAGCAGGAGTGAAGGTCTCACAATCTACTGTTCACAGAAGACTTCATGAACAGAAGTACAGACGCTACAGCATAAGATGAACACCAATAATTATCAAGGTAAATAGGAAGACCAGGCTGGAATTAACCAAGGAGTACAGAGACAAGCCTGTGGACTATCTATGGACTGATGAGACAAAATTAATCTTTACCAATGTAATGAAAAAGCTAAAGTTTGGAGAAAGAAGAGACCTGCTCATGATCTCAAAAATACCAGCTAATCTGTGAAACACAGGGGAGGTAGTGTCATGATTTGGGCTTACATGGCTTATTCTGAGACGGGCTCATTAATCTTCATTGATGTATATTAAACTCAGAAATTTACAGAAACCTTTTGCTTTTGTATTTAAAAAAAGACAAAACCAAGATAATGACCCACAACACACTGCCTGGAAAAGCCATGTTTTGCCATGTGATGCAATTACTGAATATGTAGGATTTGCAACTAAATATTAAGTCTTATTTACTTTAATTTACTTTAAGTTTATCTGTTCCAAATAATTTTGCTCACAAGAACAATGTGTGGGTTCAGTCAGAAGCTGCTATCTTCTGAACTGAAATCTTTTAATGTCAAATCCATTTTATTTTAGTCTACAGTAGAAATAAAGTGATGGGTCTCACTGTTCCAATACTTTTGGAGGGGGCTATATCTTCTGAATGCACCTTTTATGTTTATGTTTATCCAGTTTTGTCAATGGATTTTTTTTGCAGGTTATGTTCACATCAAACATCAGAATGGGAAAAATCTATTATTTTGAGTGTGGTATGATTTTTGGTGTCAGACAGGCTTTATTAAGTATTTCTAGAACTGTAGAACTCCTGGAATATTCAGCTCAACAGTCAACAGAGTTTACTCAGAATGGTGTAAAAAAAAAACATCTAGTGAGCAGCAGTTCTGCAAAGACATTATTGATGATTGAGTTCAACACAGTATTGTCAGGCTGGATGGAGCCGACAGAATGTCTACTGTTTCTCGGGTAACTGCTATGTTACTCTGTGATGAGCAGAAAAGCACTTTACTAGGAGGAGTGGTGGCTTAGCTAGAGGTGGTATCTTTAAAATTGCATTAACCCTCCTGTTATGTTACGTCTTGAAGTTTGAAGCCAAAAAAAAAAATAGTTTAAAGTATTTTTTCAGTATGAAACTTCTGCTTGCCTTAATTAGAGTAATCAACATATAATATGAAAATGGGTCATCTCAAATATTTGCAACCACCCCCTAAAAAAAAAAAAAAAAAACTAAATTTCAATGTTATGTTTTAATGTTATGTAAAACTATTGTTTATATGTTGGTCTTTCAAAAGTAATAATGTAGGGAAACGTTAAAAAAAGGTTAAACATGTATTTTTTAAATGAAAAACGAGTAAATTATCCTAATTAAACCATTACCTGTTGGAGGTAAGGAACACTATTGCACTAAATATTAATTATATTGATAGGATAATTAGTAATGGAGTTAGTAGTGAAATATTCACACTGTTAGTTAGGATTTTTTTTATAATTAACCATGCGACGGGTCAATATGATCTGGGAACACCACTGCTGGTTCTGACAAATTAACATAATAATAGGAGGGTTAAAGCAACATCACTGGAAATCTCAACATGCTTGGAGGAGAACACTGAGAACAGTAAATGCTGAATAAGTCTAGTCACATTATATACCACTGTTCACATTCATCATCATTTATCACACACATTCTGGACCCACTTTATAATAAGTGCCCCCACATTCTTCCTCACCACCACACGCATTCTCTTACCGAAGCCGGCGATGTCCAGCACACCAATAAAATTAGCTGAGGAGTCGAAGGGGAAGCACTGGTTGACCCTGGTGACCACATGATCAAAGAGGCGACTGTACACAGCTTTGGCCAGAGCGTCCCGAGCGTTATTCGCCTGCTCCACTTTCAGAGGAACCCTGAGTGACACAAAGAGAGAGAACACACATTATTATTATTAACCTGAATTATAAGATGGAAGTGCTTTGTAACTTTAATCATCTGCCCACAATCTCAGTCTCTCTAAAGCAGGGGTCTCAAAGTAGCGGCCCGCGACGCGGTTTCATACGGCCCCTCACGGGTTAACAAAATAAACATACATCTGGCCCGCAATTCAATTTAATTATTTATGCTTTATTATGTTCGTTTTCATATTTTATCTTAACTTGTATTTTGGTGTGTGTGTGGTTTTTGTTTTTTTTTTGCTTACGCTGCGTTGCCTGCTTTAGTAGTCTTCAGTAGCCTTCAACAGTCTAACCTTGCAGCCGTGGTGTGTCCACTAAACTCCGTAGTTATAAACATCCTGAGGTTAGCAGCGCGCTAACTGACCTGTTTATAATGTAATCCGAGCAGTGCCTCCGTGACGCTGCTCTAAACTGCTGCTGTTAGCTGCTTGGGCTGAAAGATGAACTGTAGAGAGCTGTATTATCCGGTTAGTGGGGTTATTTTATTTCATACACAGAAGAACTTACAAATTTTTAAAAACGCTCCAGACTGGCTCAGCTGAGCCCTGTAGCCCGTGGCTGGGCTGCAGCTCTGACTAAGCAAAGACTGCGGGCTTGTGGTGCTGCAGCTGCAGCTCCGACTAGTGGTTGGATGAGGAACTGCTAAATCTGAGGAAATGCTAAATCTGTCACAGCTCACAATTTTTGATTTTATATTTATTAAGCCTTATTTCAGTATCAAACGTTTTGATCAAAGTTAATATAACTTATAAATTAAAAGGATTTATGTTAATAGAGCAACAAGCAACCATTTTTCCATGCAACTGTAATATTTGATTGAATAAATAGTATATTGAGAGTTATTTAACATTAAGGAGTAATTACATTCATTTTGTATTACATCTGGTTACATTTTCTTATATTTATAAGTTACATCTGGCCCTCAGAGGACAGCCAATATGTCAATGTGGCCCTCGGCAAAAATGAGTTTGAGACCCCTGCTCTAAAGATTCTGTTTGCTTTTCATCTTCTAAATGTTAAATTGTCATGCCCTGCTGCTTCTTTAAGACAATTAAATTAATTAAATTATTTTCTCACCATTATCAAGTCCACATAGCCAAACAGAGAAAAAGGTTAGCATACAGTAAAGACTTTTACTACAAAACACCTACTTTATTTATCCATTTACTGGTTATTTGATTAGGAACAATTCTCATTCTTCAACCTTCTGGTTGTTGGATTAATAACAGTACCTTATATTTACACTCAGCGACCAATTATTAAAAAATCACTGCATGACAATTGAAAGAACTGTAAGTAAAAAAATTGCAGCAAAAATGGTCTTTAGATATCACACTGGTGGCTTAATCATGCCAGCCACCCAACAAGATTACCCAATGATCCCCAATGCTTCCAGAATCTGATGTTGAGTAAAGAGCTAAAAAGAAAACAGGCCTCAGCTGTCCAGATAGAAAATACTTTTACAGAGACTCTGAACGTCAGTGTTGAGTGGTCCAGTGGAATAAAAAACTATGATCACTATGATCAGGAGATCTTTGGTTCAATCCCGGTGATGCAGCTTGCCATTCGCTACCGAAGCCCCGAGAGAGCACAATTGGCCTTGCTCTCTCTGGGTGGATAGATGGTGTCGCTCCATTTTTTTCTCTGAGTGCACTGTGATGCTACTCAAAATGCTGCATCAGCAGCAGTTCAAAAAGAGGCGAAGTCTGACTTCACAACTGTCTGAGGAGGCATGTGCGATGTTATGGCATCACTAGTGATAGTGGATATGCAGTTGAGCAGCAGCTGAATGGGTGGGGCAATTGGCCTAGCTAAATTGGGAGAAAATGGGAAAATTGTGAAAGAAATAAACAAAAAAAATCTAAAGAGAGACTCCCAACAACTGCATGTTGGTACGTCTAAGTAGCCAATTAGGTCCAGCGTCTGCCTCCCAAAGCAACACACACAGGACAAAGATTTTCCACACATCGACCACTTTACTAGAAAGAGCTACCTAATACTTATACACTCTCTGGCCTCATTTGTTTAAAAACATCTACTCAAACAGTACCAGTCAAAAGTTCTGAAACACCTTCTCAGTTATTGTCTTTCATTATATCTGTATTGAATTGTAAACTAATGTTAAAGACACAAAAAAACATATGGAAATATGAAGAAAACAGTAAAAAAGTGTTTGTCCTCTACAATCCCCCGACCTAAACCCAACTGAGATGGTGATTTGAGGTGATTTGGGATGAGCTTGAGCTTCACAGCGTTAAGAAAAAAGCAGCAACTATTGTTAAACACATGAAAAGTGCAGTGATATTAAAATACCAACAGTGTGCAGATCTGTCCTTAAAAGCCAAAAGTGGCTACTTTTAAAATCTAAAATATATAAAACATATTCCGTTTTTAAAGACTTTTTGTTTACAAAACAATAAAAAAAATAATACATTTAATGAGAATAGGTGTGTCCAAATCTTTGACAGGTACTGTACGTAACATGGATCTGCTATTAGCTGAGACTACTCACTTTTACCCAAGAGGCAATTAAAGGGCTTAATATTTTTTATGATGATTTCTGTATCATATTAACAAGAAGACATATCCACATTTCAATATACATGTTGCATAAAAAACATTCACCTGGTTTCCACAGACAAAGAAGAGTCATCTTTTTCAATAGTCAGGGAAATACCAGAAAATACTCATGCATGACAGCTAATGCCTGGTTCACACAACAGTTCACACGACAGTTTTTCGTTGATCGCCGACAAAAACTCTGCTCGGAAGGAAATAGGGGATCACTCTGTGCTCGTGCTGTCGTGTAGTGTGAACTACTGAAAGACGCTCGCCGAGCTGTTGACGACTGATCGCCGACCAGTCGCAGACGCACGGCCAATAAACAACATGTTTAGTATCTGACTCAGTCAGCGACTAGGAGTCAGGAGCAGCGGCTACATACAGACAATGAGATCACAGAAAGAGAACCACGGTTCCAAAACACACCAGAGCTGTTTATGAAGAGCCTGACCACCCAACCATTCCCCCTGTTATATCAGTAAATGACTGTTAAACTCTAGAGGGAGCCAGTGAGTGAGTCCTCTATCAATGGGGTGAATGAAGCTAAATTAAAATTTATTTAATTAATTTAACTAAATTTAAACTAAAAATAGTTATGAACTAGTTCTGAGTATTTCTTGAATTTTAGAAAGCAGAATAATGTATTTTACTAAAAAAAACTAAGAAAGTGTGCCTGTATATTTCAGTTTATCTTAAGAAAACACTGTTTACAGTTTTACACTGTAAAGCACTAGAATTACTGCTACTGTGAGCTGATTGGTTGGCGAGCTGATCCTGGAGATAAAGGTAGAGCATGTTTAAAAGGTTTATAAAATTATATAAAATTATAAAAAAAAATGATGTCTGCAGTACACAAACATTTGATATAGTTCTGTTTTGAGGACATAAGTACATATTTTAGTATAAAACTAATCAGACATTTATAAACTCTGATTTTGCTCAGTTGCTTCATATGAACCCATTCATGTTGGACTCATTGTGAGTGCGTATATTCCTCTATAGAGATTCTCTGGCACGGCATCACTAGTTTTTGTGTGTGTTTAGTTCAGGTGTGTTCTCGTGATGAAACGTGTTTCTGGAGAGCAGCCAGGTGAGAAATCGTGTAATTTGTGACGCCGTGTCGCTGATCAGTCATTAAGTGTGAAAGTCTCAACAACTGAATGACTCAGGATTACAGCACAACCAGTCGTGTAGTGTGAACAGCACAATGACTGAAGACTGAAAAATCATGTAGTGTGAACCTGGTACAAATTGAAACTGCACACTGGTACAAAGGTGGTTCTGGAGGTGAAACAAAATTTCTAAATGTGAAATTAATGTTTTGCCAATATTGGTCAAGTGTGCTGACAGTCATACTGGAGCGGTACACCGACGCTTGTTCAAAACTACAGAAGCAAACTTCAGACGATCATCATGTCGAGTACAAATGGGATAAGCGGAAACCGTTAAGCTGAACTACTACTTTAAGTGCCTGAAAGGTCAGTGGTCTGCGTACGCGGTCCTGCCAGCTAAACCTTTAGTGAGTTAGTCCAGGCTTTCCTCTTATGTAACACTCACAAATAGAGTGCTTAAGGCCGGCTCAATCCTCCGCTGCCCTTCAGCCACCGTGCTACTGCCGAATTAATACAGTTAGTTTACAAACGACCCGGCAGCAACACGCCAATCTCTCCTCCAGTGTGACAGAGCGCCTGTCTGTCTGACAAATGAGAGAGAGCTTCTCACTCTAAACATCCATTCATCTCCCTCTGTCTCTTTCTGAGAATGTCTCACACACACACACAAACACAAGCACATGCACGCAAACAAGCACACGCACACACAAACGCAACACAGGCCCATCCAGCCAGCCACCCACCCACGCATAAGGTGAACACATACACACCTCATTACTCTCTCCTCTATAAATAAAGAGATAAAACCTTGACAGCACAATGAACAGAATATGGGAGAGAAAACACACTGGTCAGTGTGGGAGGGAGGATAATGGAGGAGAAAAGTGGCTCGGTGAGGAGGAAGAGAGAGAACGAGAAAGACAGAAAAAGTGAAAGAGAGAGAGGGAGCCAGAATACAGAAAGAGACGGAAAGAAACTAATGAATGGGAAAGAGTGGGAGTTCAATGCAGAAAAAGAGGGGGGGGGGGGGGCAGAAGTCTATCTATCTATATGCAGCGTTCATACACAACTTTTTAACCAATAAATTTCAATTTTTTTTTTCATGACTTTACTATGCTTTCTTGGCAAATTTTCATGACCATACGATTTTTAGAACATCAGTGCAGACATGGACAATAAAAGCAAAAATCAACTAAAACCATAATCAAAATTGATTAAAGTAGGTCTAAAATGAATCTGACACACAAGCTCTAATAATAAAATGTGTGTCAGATCCTGATAGCTCCATTGTGTAGGGCTAAATTACTGAATTAACTCTAAGATGACGTATTTGTTAGCTCAAAATAGATTTTCTCCATCAATACACTGAAACACAAACATTTGTAGACCAAATTTGCATGACTTTCTGGGTATTTTTTTTTTTTTACTTATCCAGGCCTGGAAAATGCTGTATTTTTAAATTCCATTACTTTCCCAGGTTGTTCATGACTGTATGAACCCTGTATATGGTATATATATATAAAAAAAAAAGTTGACAAAAAAAGTTTACAAAAATAAAAATAATTAAAAGATAGTGAAAGAGAGATAAAAGGGGGACAGAGAGAGAAAGGAATGGACAGCAAGACCTTGTCTACAGACACTCCGCTGTTTACCTAGTAGAGATAACCCACCCAACCAGAGGAAGGAGGTCCAACATGTATTTATGACACACACACACTCCTATAATTATTACTACAACGCTTTGGTAAAACCATTGCCATCACTATTACTATTACTTTGTTAATCTTTTATCTCTGACAGCACTACTACTATTTACACTATTTGCTTCACTACTAAAAACTGTACCACTAATAATGATATACCATTATTAGACTACTAGACTCTACTACTACCACCACTACTTGTACAAGTACCTCTAACACTATTTAAATTGCTACTACCACTGCTTGTACTATTACTAACACCTGTACCATCACCACCAGTCCCATTGTTACTACTAATACCACTACTACTATATACTAATAATATTAATATGACTACAACCACTACTTGTACAACCACTGCTCTCCTGCAGCTTTCTGAGATCCAGCAATGTATTCCGTTTGTCCAAAAACCTCTTTAGACTGGATCATACAGGGCATATTCTTTCCCCTGCAGATAAATCTCAATTTACACAGTTATTCAGGCTCAAAGTAGCATCACATCTCATTTGTAGAACCTGGAGAGCCCTGACATTTAAAAGGAGGAATTAAAAACTTTTAGAGTGCAGAAGAAGTTTATTAAAAAACCCTGTATACAAGCTGCAGCGTAAGCTAAATCTCTGGGCAAGATGTAGAGTGATCAGTAGAGTGACAAGTTGAGGAGTAATGTTGCAGCTTGGAAAGGCACAAACACGAACCATTCTGTCTTCTTTTCCCTTCGTCTCTCCTTTAACACTACTTATACCAATACTTCTATTAGTATCACTATCACTACTACTAATCTTATCATTACCACCACTACTATAACTACTTGTACTAATACCACTAACTGTTCTGCAACTAAGACAGTAGCTTTTAACAGCTTAAGTAAAGCAGGACACAGAATAAAACTAAATCTAAATCAACAGATTATATGAGCAAAGGAAATATACAATATTTTAAACATACAAAATAACATTTCAATCGCATTCAGACGATCTGATCGTTCTGATGGAGACTGCTACAAATAATAATAATAATAATAATAATAATAATAATAATAATAATAATAATAATAATCCATTTATTTTAAAGGATAAAATAAAATGATAACAGAAACACTATTCCAGCATCAATCGTTGTGCTTGTTCAGGCTTAATCATCCCTTTCTGTCTTGTCACTGCACACACAGCATTTAGAAAAATGTCAGGAGAGTGACAAATGGCATTTAGTGACACTTTGATGTTTACAACGGATTTCGCTGACATTCTGATGCAATTATTAATCTCCCAATCCGACGGAAACCTCGATTAGCGCAGCTTTTAGTGGTTTACAGCAGCCGGCCTTTTGTGGAGACTGCAGCTGAAGTGGACAAAGGCTGTTAAACGGGAAGATTCCTCACATTAGCACATCAGTGGCACACAGACGCTAAGTCAATTAGCATCAGCACTGCTTAATGGAAGAAGAGGGCTTACTTCCACCTGCTCTGCGCTCGTGTGTGAGAGAGAATGAAAAAAAAAACAGAGAGAGAGAGAAAGAGAGTCTCACTTGATGACTGTGCCTTTAGTGCCCCCTGCTGTTGTGAGCATGACTCTGGTGGTGAGACTGACTCTCAGATCCTCTTCATCCAAACCCAGCAGCTCGGCGCAGTGCTCCAGAGCAGGATTTGACTGCTTCTTTAAGATACAGCCACCTAGAAAACACACACATACAAAAATATACATTTACACACACACGTTTATTTTATTTACTGCTGAGATTAATGGTTTTTGAGAGCTTAAGATACCCATGGCCGCTCTACGGCTCTTTGAATTAGTGGCGTCCTGATCTCTTATTGGTGCACATGTAATTAAATAAAGACTTCTTTACCCCAACACGGTAAAAGAAAGAGCCACTTGAGACTAAAGGTGTTTTCACTATTGCATGTCTTCCAGACCCAGGGTTCTTGTGTGTGAAAGCAAACCCGCAATATAATGAGCCCCTCCCCATAAACAAGCCCACAATCAGTCTTGGGTGCAAACTAATATTTCTGGAACAAGTGTTAAAATAATTAAATAAATAAATAAATGCCCTTTGCTTGTAACTACAGCCCCCAGTTCAATGCAGCTCCCAGGCTTCAATCAACCCATCAACCCACCACTGAGGGTACAAGACCAGACTTCAGGTGCTGACAGCAAGCAGCATAACCTGGAGGATCATGCTGAACCAGCAAATCCTCAAATCATAATAATGCGTTTAAACCTTATTATTCTTGATGTTCTACAGCAGGGGTCACCAACATGGTGCCCGCGGGCACCAGGTAGCCCGCAAGGACCTTATGAGTAGCCCGCAGGCCTGGTCTAAAAATAGCATTTTTGTTGCTATTCTTTTTTTTTTAAATCACAGTTGCATTGATGTAATTTTAGATTATATTACATTAATATTAGCTTAGAGATAGCCTATAGTTTATATATTATTATACAATATAATGTAATATAATATGTAATATTATATTAAAATATAATATAAAATGTAAACACTTGCAGAGATTTATAATAATAGTGTTGCCTATTGATATCTGTGTCTTCACATAGATGAATGTCATTAATTATTAATAATAACATATAATTAAAGGTAAATTGAGAAAATTTGTAATTTCACGAGTGTGTATCAAACTGGTAGCCCTTCGCATTAATTGGTACCCAAGAAGTAGCTCTCAGGTTCAAAAAGGTTGGTGACCCCTGTTCTACAGCTTCCTCTTTCTTCAAAACACTTCTATTTAAAATAATCTACAGGTCTTTTCACCATTCTTTACTTTTACAGCCTCCTACTTTTAAGCTAAAACCTGAAACCTGTTAAAAATCCACAAGACTCACATTATCATAGTAAATTCACATCAAACGAGCTGAGTGTATGAAGCGTTTCACCAGGTGTGTTTGTGTGTGTGTGTGTGTGTGTGTGTGTGTGTTTGCCTGTCCTACAGGCTCAAAGGGTGATGTATGAGTGAGATCAGGTCTCCTACTGAGAGCTATTTCAGAGCTAAACTGGTTTCATTAGTTCTCAAATCACCCCCTCCATCTCTGCCTGCAGCGCCCCACAATAAACTGGCTCTGTCCCTCTCCTTCAGTCTCTCTCTCTCCACCTCTCCCTCATCCTGAGCTTCACTGTGTTTACTATCAAATCTAAAATCACACCACAGCCAAAGCGTTTATATGGTCAGCCGGGGTACGACTGCTACAGACCCTCAATATCATATTATATTATATTATGATCCTACTGCAATATTTACAGATTCGCTTATTCCAGATGCTCTAGTTTCTGCAGCAAACAGACTTTTTAACCCGTTTAACCACTGCTAGGCTAACCTTAAAGTGCTGAACTGGCAGTGTAATAAACTTTGCAAAATAAATAACTTAAATAACATAAATAACTCCTTTGTCTGTCTGGAAGCTTGTAAACTAGCAAGCTAGCACTGTAAAGTCATTTACAGTTAATGAATAAACAATAAATAAACAATGTATAAAGTTTCATCATCATCAAAAAAAAAAAATGCTAATCAGTTTGCTGGTTACGCCATTCAGTTTCAAGTATTTAAAAGTCTGATATTTGACTGGAAATAACATTGCAAAAGATGGCCATAGAGTGTACAAACTTTGGGGGATGGACAAAAGGTAAATTGGGGAGAAAATGAATATGCTGAAGAAAAGACAAAAAATCTATTCAAAGCAAATTGAATCTTGTGTCTTTTGCCTTTGTTGCTCAGTGTCACAGTTTGTTTACTTTGAACTTTACATTTGCAAATTTCAATTTAAGATCTGCATTTCTGCATGCAAAACAGTAGATAATTACAGAGGACCCCCCATAAAAGAGAAAATTACCCCAGGAACACCTAAGAAACTTATTTCGTACGGATAAGGCTTATACTGGATGTTCAAAACATATTATAAGCATTTTATTCCGGGATGACATAAGATTGTTTTAAATTAATTATGCAGAGATCTAGAGAGTTAAAAGCACTATATCTAATGAAGGTTCTTATGCGCTAGGCCTCTAGTTCTAATATTTGTGAAGGACAGAACGAACAAATGTCCATCATTAGTGTAGGAATCTTGTACCAAAATATAATGTAACATATCACAAAACTCTTTTTCTTATTGACATTGACTGTTCAAAAATACTTAGTTACAGTTATACAATATATTATTTACAGGATATGCCTGTGTTAATGTACTTATGAAAGCAGACTTTATATAAAGTGTTTATATAAAGCATGTTTTTATTTAAAAAAATAACAGTAATTGAGGAGGTATGATGATTAAAACATTGAAGAGCAGAACTGAATTGTACCATAATGACTGTGCAACTGATTAGAATGTCAGTAAGAGGAGGAGAAATAAGATGTACCACTTCACTGATGATGACTAATCGGAATCCCAAGTTGTCTGACTCTGCAAATGCAACACAGACCAGTCCTAGGTGTAGCTTTACACAGGCAGTTTATCTATGCTATACTAAATGGTTACACAACACTAATTACATTATGCCAATTAAAGAGAGGTTAATGAGGTTAACTATCATTTAACGGGTTATTTAATATACTGCGATTTGATGGGCCTCAGCAGTGCGTTTGCAGTATAGAAGGCGTGGGCTGTGATGAGCTGTAGCTCACTTTCTTACACGAAGCAGAGGTTATAGACAGATGCTTTTCAATTAGGACTACAATGCAAAGTCAAATGTTGCCGTTAAAAAGAAAGACACTCATCAGAACAGTTACTAATTTTAGTCCTCTGAAGAGACTCCATTTGAAACAGTGTGTGTTTCTGCTTGTCTCTTCATGTGTATCTGAGAATAGGCAGAAGCTCGAGCTGAAAGTGTTATTAAAGTGATTGATCACAGTGAAGACTGAGAAACAAGACACACACACAAGGGCTAATAAACAACATAAAGCAGAAGCACATTAAATTAGGGCTGTACAATTTGCCCAAAATGTATATCACAATAAACAGCTCTGGAAAAAAATTAAGAGACCACTTCAGTTTCTAAATCAGTTTCTCTGATTTTTCTATTTATAGGTTTATGTTTGAGTAAAATGAACATTGTTGTTTTATTCTATAAACTAGGGACAACAGTTTCCCCAAATTCCCAAAAAGAATATTGTCATTTAGAGCATTATTTGCAGAAAAATGGCTGAAATAAAAAAAAAAGATGCATCTTGAACATGTTCTCCTCCACCAGTCTTACATGCTGCTTTTGGATAACTTTATGCCTCTCCTTGTGCAAAAACTCAAGCAGTTCAGCTTGATTTGATGGCTTGTGATCATCTATCTTCCTCTTGTTTACATTCCAGAGGTTTTAAATTTGGTAAAATCAAAGAAACTCATAATTGTTAAGTGGTTTCTTTTTTTCCAGAGCTGTATTTCTTAATTTCAGTTAATATGTTGTAATTCCGATATCGATATGAACAGTATAATAGCCATTGTCTGTGGTCTACTTCATTATACACCATCAAGCAAGTCATTTTGATATCTGGCCATATTTTGACCAAACGTTTACTAAGCCCAAAAAAAAAAACAAGACTTTCATTCCCTTTATTATTTGTTTATTATCAATATTGTGTAGCCTGTGTACTTATATTTTGAAATCTGAGATTTTATTCAATTTAGTCAGACACAGGCAGTTTAAGCCCTTATTGCAAACAGACACAGTAGTAGTTGTAATCTCAAATTTTGATAAGATTGCTCCTACTGATTAAGAAAAATATTTTTACTTTTATCTTTGTTATTAGAAAAACAAATCATGCTGCAGCCTCAACATAGAGGAAGCAATGTGAAGGAAAGGGAATTTCATGACTAACTTCATTTGACATTAGTTACATATGTCAAAAAAGACAAATACAGTAGAAGAAATATACTTTGCATGTGCACAGACATATATAATATATTAATGTGTGTTTTAATGTGGTATTCTGCATCTGGGTGGTGTGTTTTACTGTTCCATTTTTAATAGCATATTAAGACAAAGACTTACAAATTTGGCTCCTACTCAAGTAATAAAATTATTGTGAGTTACTGTGGGATTCCCAAAATAGTCATGAATTAAAGATCTGTTAATGTTAGAAAATGTATTTGATCTGAGATTAATTCCTTCCCCAACAGCTTCACACTTTGCAAGCAGGGTAATGTTACATACATCACAAGGTCATTCACACTAATCTTTAAATTTTACATGTATAAAACAATTAAATAAAAAAAACACATGCTACATACACATCAGCGCATATCAATATTGTAAATCCATGTCTGCATGATTACTAATTACCAAAAATTACAGCTCTGTCTCAGTGATTACGAGTTCAGATGCTTTGCCAGGAACCTCCCTGAACTATTGAAACTCTCCAGGAATCATGTGATCATCATGCATTTTCAACATCCATCAACTCAACCCTCTCTCCACATGACTCTTAATGATTATAAATGGATATATGTGTGCCAGTGGTTTCTCTGTAAACTTTCTTTTTTTTTATTTTATTTTTTTTACTTTTTATAATATTTCAACCAAAGTACTGTATAATATAATCAGAAATGATCAATATGAATATGAATTTAATATATTATATTATTATATTTATATTATTCTCTAATGAGCAGATATCTTTAAAAGTCAAGGCTATGAGACATTTAAAGCTCTTTTACCAGCAGGGCTTCAGAAACTAAATAAGCTCATCAGCCCATTGTGCCGAATGAGTGTAGTTGTCTTCTCTCTTTTGTCATCATTACACACAAGATTTCATGTTCTTTATTTTTAATTACATTCCCACAGCGTGACTCTGAATCACCGGTACCCTTCACTGATGAACAACTGAAACAAACAAAAAAAACAAAAAAAAAGAACACACACATTGAGATACAGAAAGGCCATTATTTCCTTGCCTCTTTGTTTACCTTCAACAACAAAGGCTGCCAGTAACAGTAATAATGTTCAGACAGTAAAACTGCCACTGAAGCCGAGGACCTGATTTTCCATATCGCATCCTTCACTAGCAGTTTTCGCCTTCTATTAAACAGACCTTTCAACTCTACAGCCCGCAAGCAATGAGTGAGCAACAGAGTGATTAGATCTTGTTTTCCAACAAGTGCCAGAAGCTCTCCGCCGCTCTATAGTCCTACACAATGTCACGCAGTCTCCCAGAAGACTGTCGTGTTTACATCTGAGATGAAACGGTGGCTCCTGCTGCCTTTCTGTAGTTAAACTCAAAGTAATTAGGTCTCGGAGTCATCAGCGCTTTGTGTCAAACTGCTGTAGTCTTCCTTGTCGTATTAGGATTCACAGAGAACATTTCATTAACAGGGAGAGGTCTTCAAAATAATATAGTCTGCTGTTTTCTCCTGAATTACTAGCAGCAGTTTAATAGCTTATAGAGACATGATTAAAAAGCTGATAAACAACAAAGGCCTTATTTCATTACCATATCCACAATCCTGGAGGCTGCGGTACTTGATGAAAAGAACCCCTCTGTAGCGCTGTCATAACTCCAGAATATTTTACATTAGTACTGATACCGAGGATAGCATTGCAGTGTTCAATACCAAAGAAATGGTTTCTGTGAAATATCACTTTTACATTATTCCCACTTTGAACAAATCAGCCAAGAAACTTGATGCCAAATTTTGCTACTTGAAATCTGCTTCAAGGTCAGTGTGGCAGACCAAAGCCAGAAGGCAATAGTCATTCAAATCTTTTCTATAAGCAAGCAGACTAATCAATAATATGATTTGTTGCCTACAATTTATCAACATTATTGATTAAATATATATAGATAAGTTGTTGCAGCTCCACAATCACCACATCCATCACCTTTCAATCCATCTGTCTGTCTACCAGTAAAACCATCCAACAAGTCACACCATTCTCTCAGTCTAACTATGAACCTGTTCATCTACCAGCTAAGCATCTATGTAATAGTCAACCCATCCATGTATCACTCATTCCGTCCAACTCGGAATCCTTCTGTCTATCAGTCATTTAATTTACCCATGTAAAGATAAATGAATAAATCTACCAATAGTGTCAGTCAACCCATCTATCTACCAGCCTACCTGTCCATCTACCAGCCTACCTGTCCATCTACAAGGGCTGCCTGTCCATCTACCAGCCTACCTGTCCATCTACCAGCCTACCTGTCCATCTACAAGGGCTACCTGTCCATCTACCAGGCTACCTGTCCATCTACCAGGCTACCTTTCAATCTATCAGCCTACCTGTCTCTCTGCCAGCCTACCTGTCAATCTACTAGTTTAACTGTCCATCTACCAGGCTACCTGTCCATCTGCCAGCCAACCTGTTAATCTACCAGCGTACGTGTCCATCTACCAGCCTACCTGTCCATCTGCCAGCCAACCTGTTATTCTACCAGCGTACGTGTCCATCTACCAGCCTACCTGTCCATCTGCCAGCCAACCTGTTATTCTACCAGCGTACGTGTCCATCTACCAGCCTACCTGTCCATCTGCCAGCCAACCTGTTAATCTACCAGCGTACCTGTCCATCTACCAGCCGAACTACCCATCCACCAGCCAACCTGTTAATCTACCAGCGTACCTGTCCATCTACCAGCCGAACTACCCATCCACAAGTCAACCTGTACACCTACCAGCCTACCTGTCCACCTACCAGCCTACCCACCTATCCCATAGCCCATCTATCAATCCACCTATCCCAGTGAAAAGGGATGTTTTTACCTGAAGTGCTGCCAGCCTCCTCAAAGTCGATGTTTCCCAGGTGAAGAACTCCTGCCACCACCCTGAACAGGTTTAGCTTCTCTGCATCATCCAGCCCGATCTTCTTCATTGCCACCACCATCCGGTTGAAGTCCCCCTGATCGTCCAGCAAAGGGTCCTTTAGAGGACCTGCTTTCATGTGCTATGGAACCACACACAGAGCAGTGTTAGAAGGTCAAAGGTTAAGCTATTGTTCATATGGAGAGTATAAGTGCAGTAGTGGTGCAGGTAAATTTAAAAGCCACCACCAGAAAGATGAGGCAAATACCAAGACAAGGCAGAATTCCATTGCAAAAAAAAACAGCACAGGAGCACCAGAGAAGCCTAAAAGAGCAGCTGTAATTCAAGCCGGACTAACAGTGCTAGCTGCCATTTTAAGATTTCAAACAATTTTAAGTAGTGAGGTGTCCTTGATGGAACGCTTTAATGAAGGTCACAGAACATTGGCATTGCAGCACAACAAACATATAAACAGCTTTCAGCATCAGCAGCACCACCCGCTCATCATCAATCCTTCACCCACCCATTGCTCCTTAATTAGCCTCATGTGCATTACCATAAGGGAAGAATACACCCTAATATAATGGTGTGCCGTTTTCTATAATTGTACACAATAATATCACTATAATTTTCGTAAACATAAAAAAAAAATTGTAATAGCAGTTTTCTGACTCAAAAGTAGTCTATTCTGTATTTGTTTTGCTGTTTACTGTAAAAATCTAGGGACTTTTTTTTTATAATAGTTTACGTTGCAGTTTATATGCATGCACTAAATATTGAACACTTTAGTATCATTGGTAAGTTAATACTGTTTTTAAAATAAACAAAGTATTACAAAATAGAAGTTCAACAATTTAAATTATAATACTAAATAAAGCATAATTTATTTTGTTCCAGTGTTATTATTATAAAAAAATAATTTACTGTTATTATTAGTGTTATTATTAATAATTAAATGTTATTAATGTTATTATATTATTTTAGAGCGACATCATCTTACCCTAACATAACCGAATAGTATAGAACCATTTATAAATGGTTCTGAATCTAGAATGTTTACATTTCCAGATTATGTTTGGACACATCTGATCAAAAACACAATGTGATTCAAAGATTAAGTGAAATTTCAAATTTCAATGATAAAAAATCACTATAAAACATTATATCTGAGATTAAGTCTCCTTTTTTTATTATTCTGTAAACCCTTAATTAAACCAGCAAGAAATAAGCATTTAGTATATGTGAAACTTCTTCGAGCCTGGTGAGAATACTGAAACTAAAAAGCTGTGTCAAAGCATGGGGCAACTACCTTAGAAAATCTAAAAAATATTTATTTATTTATGTATAAATATTGACTTCCTCTTCCTGAGAAATTGCCATTGTGGAGATCCAAGGTTTTTGTGTGAGCTATTATATATAAAATCATGTATTTGCTGTTGGCAACAAATCTTATTATTGACTAGATAACTTGGTGTTAACTTGGTGTTTGGTTTGGGTGACCTTTGATGTCTGCTGTTTGTCAGAAACACTGACCTTGTATATATGCAATCATATTTGTTTACATTTTGTTTTCAATACCAAAGAAATGGTTCAGTGAATAAGTCACTCCTATATCATTTCTCATTTACTCCAGATTGAACCTATCAGTCAAGAAACTAAATTCCAATTTCTGCTTCTTCTTAATTTTAGCTTGAGGTTAAGTAGGTCAATGTAGCTGACAAACTGTCAACAGTCAACAGTCATTCAAATCATTTCTGTAAGCAGTAACAACAAGTTGACTACAACAAGTCAATAATAAGATTTACTGCCAACAACGGGCTAAACATGAGATTTCTATATTGTCACTGTAATGCGAGCAACTTTCTTAACTTTTAATGGAAGTCAATAAAATGTGACACTGGCTATGTTTGAATTAGTGCTGGGTGGTATACCGGTTTACTGGGTATACCGCGGGCTGAACTTGAACCGGTTTGCCTTTCTCTCATACCGCCATATCACTAGAGGGCGCTGCGGAGCTCCGTGCAGAAAAGACCCGTTAGAGAAGAGAATCAAAGGCTGGTCTAGCTCCCTCCTGCAGAGAAATCAGAACCTCCTGCTGCTGCTGTTTCTACTGTATGAGTGTTTTTATCCCAGTAAAACAGAGCAGTAACTATAGCCCTTTTAAATATATATTAATACTGTAGCTAATAGGATGATTTAAACGTATTTGTTAACTGGAGAAAGAAGGTAATTGTAGCTGATTTAAGAGACTGTAATGCCTCTAATGACTTTAGGAATAATTTATAGTAAATTGTTATTAAACTTGTATTTAACTTGTGCAATATAACTTTTGAGAAATATCTCTTTGAATACCTAAACATTGAGTATTTTAGGTTTGTTCATAGCGTATGGAACTTTTTTTTAAATATTTATTTTTGTAAAGGGCACTGTGTTAAAATTGTTTAGCGTATCTGTTTTTAAGGCCTATTGTTTATATTCTTCAGCTATTTTCCAAATAATAAAGTCTGATTTCTTCATATATTGTGTAATTTTGTGGGACAAAGTAAACCCAATCCTAATCAAAAACGTAATTAAAAGCCTTAGTGTTTTATATTATATGTACTCCTAACAATACCGTGATATGCATTTTTGGCCATACTGCCCAGCACTAGTTTAAATCTTAGCATTTTTTTTTTTTTTTTTTTTTTGAAAGTTGCTGGAGTTGCTGGAGAAGTTAGGAATTTTTACTTCTTAATTTGCATATTGGTCAGGTGATTGTATGTAAAAAGGGTAAGGTCCCACAGGTGGTTAAAACTTAATTTAAATCTAAAATCACCAAGGTCTGCCGAGGAAGTTTCAGCATACAGCGTTTAGCATACACAGCAGATATTGATACAAAATGAGCTAAAGTAACTGCTGCAGGTTTTTGGTTTATCTGTCTGGAGCGCTGGGCAACCCGTTACACCCCACCAGGGGCCAGGGATCACACTTAACAGGATACGGATAGCTTAAAGTTGAGCCACTGAATTTGCGTCATGGATTTTTGTGGGTTTTCCCTGGAGGCGGCCACCACAAAATACCAGAGTGCTGTGACTTTCCGAACCAGCATTTAGCACAAAAAATATATATATATATATATTTCAAATAGGGCTTTTCATCCTGCCTGCAACAGCCCACCCCACCATACCACCCCGTCCTGTCCCATGAAACAGAGGAAAGAAACGAATGAAACCAATAGCAGATGCTAGCCTTGCTTAGCATGCACCAACGCCGCAGCAATCAGCACAGGGGCCTTCCTCTTTCCACCAAAGCAAGGTCAAATAAATATTGAGCGCTGTAGCTTAATGATTGGCACGGTCCCAAATCACCTGCATTATTGCAGTTCCCTAGGTGACAAGATAGAATAGCTAGATGGGCTATTGTAGGTGAAATCATCATGAGGGGTCTTTAACGAAACGCCTCATAAACCTGAGCACGTTCTTCACGTCTCAGGAATGCGCAAGGGCAAAAAAAAGGACAAAGGGTCTTATAAGCGGATTGGGACAGTGCCGATCACTGATGGCACAGGTTTGCACTCTGTCAGAGCTATGTCAGGTGCTCGAGAGGAGAGAGAAGACGGATTAAAACCATTCCCGATTGTGTTTCTATAATCACCTTCATGTCCTGCGATATACAAAGAAGAAGCAACACAATAAGACATTCAACTGAGATTAACAAGGCGAGCAGATGGCACAAAATTATTAGTGTGTGAGTACAAAGGAGGGAGCCCCCTTGATTACAAGCATAAACAAAGCCATGCACAAGTTATACATAATTCAACACATCAGAAATTACTGCCCAGGTGCCATCCATGTTATTTATAGGCTGCAGTGCTGGTCCACTAATGCGTCAAATCCTGCTCAAGTCTTTATTGTCTAACACTGGGTTGAGTTTCCAGCCAACACAAAAAAATTTATAATTAATTACATAGACATGAATACTCATGAGCTGTGAAGATAAGTTCAGAAACAAAACCTTCAGAACAGGGGACTGGGGACTTCATTTGTAAAAGAACCCTAATGATTCTAACATGTAAATTCAAATGAACTCTGAAACTATATATTTAAGGTGTGCTTTGAAGTGATGGTGTGGTAAAGAAGCAGAGAAAGGTTTTCTTCTGATGACACCTTCACAAATGTACAGTAAAGGTGCCCTAGAATTGACAACTGTATTTTATTGTCACAGTATAATAAGTTTGGTACATTAAAGCAAAAGTGTCAAAAGTATTGAAATTCATTATTCAGGTAGAAGTAAAATACTTCTGTAGAATGCAAAGTATCAACTCAAGCTTTTTGCTCAAAGAAAAAAGTAAAAGTACTGGATTTAAATGTACATAAAGTATCAAAGTAAGAATAAAGAAATAAAAAAAAGCCCTCAAGGACAAAACTTTAGGTCGAGCTACAAGAGCCTACAGTGCACTAACCTGAAATTAAACAAGAGTAATGAGGCTATTTTTAAAAGGTAAGAAAAAAACAGTAAGTTCAGATAATTGGGTGAAAATGTAAGGAGAAGAATTAAAAAGCCGTCTGAAAAAATTACTCCAGTAAAGCAGAGATTACCCCAAATTAATACCCAAGTAAGGCCCCAAATAATTTGAACCTGACACCTTTGTATTTAAGTTATTACAGTGAATCTCAAACAATTCCAAACCCCCAAATAGGAAAATAGGTTAGATAAAAAATATATAAAAAATAGGATAAAAAATTAAAAAATTAAAAAAACAAAAAAAAAATGCAATGGTTTTGTTACAGATGCTAATTATAAAGCTTTGCTTGGCTGCTTTGGCTACTGTGGGCAATATATAGCCACCTAATAAAAGCAGATATCACCATTTTTAAACGAGTCCATCATCGAAGAGCAAACAGTATATTTCATTCCAAGACTAAATCCATAAGTGGTAGAGTGTAAATTCAACTGTCACACACTAAAACTTACTATTCAATCGTTGTTGCTGCTTTACATCTTTACATTATTCAGTAACTGCAGCACATTATTCAGTAACTACTACTAGAAAACTAATTTGTAAGTTATGCTGTTATGAGGGTGGAATAGAAAGGCTCTCATTATTGTCCTCTCATTAATACATGCATAATGTATTTCTCCTCATTAAAATATTCAGAAGGTTAATGAACACATTTCAGACTATAGCAAACCAGGATGGCACCGAGGCTGAGATCATTAACAAAGAATAAGCCATGCTACAAAAAAACAATCACACAGACCCTGTATACATGCAAGTACATGCCAAAACACACATTCACTTCCCAATAGACCCCAAAAGAACAATCTCAACAAAAAATAAGCAAAAACAAACTCACACAAACTCTCTAAGGAACTTTTTAAAAACAGATAAACACACTTTGATTATGGGGCAGGACAACGCATATGTCATTATAACCCTGTATGACCTGGATGAGCCTTAGGCACCACCCCCTGATGCATATTTCTAATTAATATGAAAACAATCCAGTTGAATATGATTCCCCGGCCAGCACAGACTTCACAAGGCTGTAATGAATTAATCATTTCTATTCCTGGAGGCTGGCAGCGCGAGCAGTGTGTAGTAAGGGCTATTTCTGCAAACAATAATAATTAATTTGGCTGTTCCTGCAGGGCCGCTGTGGATCGGGGGCCGGGTAGAGTGGACTCGTTGTGAATAATTAATTACGAGCATGAAGTGCTCTCTTCGGATGGGCACTAAATCAATTCTGTCTGTTTCATCATCGATACCCTGCAGGTGAGAGTGTTACAGGTGTGTATGTGTGTGTCCTCTTGAATACTTGGTAAGCATCCAATTCAATTCACCTGAGGAGCTCTGGAGATAAACTTTTTAGCAAATAGCTTCCTTTTTTTGGGGGGGGTTTAGAATTTCTCAACTTTTCTCAATTCTTAGTGTACTATAGTCCCTTTTACTACAAGTAAAAAGAAGAGAGTACGTACAGTTAAAAACAGAAGTTTACATACACTGTATAAAAAGACACATATGCATGTTTTTCTCACTTTCTGACATGAAATCAGAATTAACCTTTCCTGTTTTAGGTCAATTAGGATTAACTAAAATTATTTATATTTGACAAATGTCAGAATAATGAGAGAGATCATTAAGGCATTTTTTATTACTCTCTGCAAAGTCATCAATAGTTTACATACATTTTAGTAGTATTTGGTACCATTGCCCTTAAACTGTATGACTTGGGTCAAAAGTTTTGGATATGCTTCCACAATCTTCTCACAATAGTCGGCAGGAATTTGGGCTCACTCCTCCTGACAGAACTGGTGTAACTGAGCCGTGTTTGTAGGTCGTCTTGCTTACACCTGCCTTTTCAGCTTTGCCCATTAACTGTCAATAGGTTTGGAATCAGGGCTTTGTGATGGTCACTCCAAATCATTGACTTTGAGCCACTTTGTAACCTTAAGCCACTTTGTAACTAGTTTGTTGGCCACTATGTGTCAGTATGCTTCGGTCATTGTCCGTTTGGACGACCCGTTTGTGCCCAAGCTTTAACTTCCTGGCTGATGTTTTGAGATGTTGCTTCGGTATTGCAACATAATAGTCTTTTCTCATGATGTTGTCAGTTCTGTGAAGTACACCAGTTCCTCCTGCTATAAACAACCCCACAACATGATGCTACCACCCCCGTGTTTCACAGTTAGGATGGAATTCTAAGCTTGCAAGCTTCTCCCTTTTTTCTCTAAATGTAACAATGGTCATTATGGCCAAACAGTTCAATTTTAGTTTTGTCAAACCACAGGACATGTCTCCAAAATTAAGGTCTTTGTTCCTGTGTGCATTTGCAAACATGAATCTGGCTTATTTATGTTTTTTTGGAGTAATTCCAAACTTGTTTGTACTTGGGTATAATTGTTTGTACAGATAAACGAGGCACCTTCAGAAATCAGGAGCGTGCAGATGCTTCTTCTAAATTTTAATTTTGGCTTTTTGTTCTTTTTTGATCATTTGAAACTGTAAATGTAAGGCTTTGAAAAAATGTAAACAACTATACCAGACTAACGTTTAATTTTGGGTCCTTCACACTGCCAGTGTTTAGAGTTTTCCAAATATTTAAGAGCATCTTATTAGTTTTAAATTAAGTGGTTCAGCAACCTTTGTTAACATAATGGTCCTCTGTTGATAACGTAGTGAAAGTAACTCACAATGCACTTCTCAGATGATCAGAGGAGACATCAGACTCACTCTAGGGATTAATAAAGATCAATTTCGAATGCAGTATTTTTCAGTTTTTGTTGTTTATTTCAGTTTAAAAAGAAGGCAACTGAGAGCTGATGATTAGATTAGACAATTTACTGTTCATAAATTGCAAAGTGATGTTTTACATTAGATTGACACTTTAACCTTGCTCTTTCATAATAATATATGACATTCTTCATTTGAAATTGGTTTAAGAACTTAGAGTACAGAAATTGAATATTGTTCAAATGGAATAAAACATCAACATAGGCCAGCAGTTAATATAATTGTGTGCAGATAAGTGAGTAATGTTATTATTTGGTAATAGATTTCACTTGAGCATTTCTGTACTAGAACAACTAAGGTTGATCACATTGCTGGTTGTGCTTTTGTCTGAGAAAAACACATATTTAGTTTTTTTTCTCCTCAAACTGATTCTTAGCCTTTTTACTGATGGTAAAAGTGAAATAGCAGCACAAACACTACAATTTCAAAAAATGGTAATTTGATGAGGGCACAGTATGCTGATAATTTGATTGTGTGAAAAGCCAGCACCCTATTTGAGACAATCCTAGTCTGAGAAAGAATGCAGGTGGAGCATCCAGTGAATATGGTATGAATAGAGTGAGAAACAGATGAAGTGTCTGGGCCCACAGTGACAGCAGGGATATTAAAGATTACCTCTGGACTCTTGCGGTTCTGCAGGATCTGCTTGTCCGTGTCCTTGGTGGCAAAGTAGCGTGTACATCCCCGGTTCAGGTACTACATCACAGAACAAGAAGCACAAAAAAAGAAACAGGAGACAGTGGTTAGGACCAAATATCATGTTCATGCGTAATTAAGTGACAAACGACCATCTCAGCTCTTGGCAGCTGCAATTTTCAGCGTCATTGAGACAGCAGAGAAGTGGAGCCCCCCTAAGCATAAATCTCAAAACACAAAAACTTCACCCGGCAAGACACCGAGCTAATGAAATGAGCTACAAGGAAAATTATATGCAAATTCAGTTTAATGACTGCTGCAGATGTAAGACTGGGACTGTGGGATAGAATGATTTGTTCCTCACATTAGCTCTAGCTATTCCTAGCATTTTCTGTAGTGAAAACTTATTCAGGTTTGTTAGAGCTACAGTCTGGTGAAAATTACAAGTATGTTTAACCCAGTTATACTCAGCCAACACAAGTTTATTCCTGACAGCTGCAACTACATACTGGATCCAAGCATTTTGTTCTCCATTCTGTCCAGATGCAAACACATTATGATCCTGCTTAGCTTGTACTTAACTCACTGTTAAACTAACTATCAAACTGAGTTACTGACTTACTCGTTGACCCTTTATCAACCTCCTTTATGGACTTTTTTTAATGACTCCTTTAATGGCTCCATTATAAACTCCTTAAATGACTCCCTCGCTAACTCCTCTATTGACTCCCTCACTGACTCCTTAAACAACTCTGTTTCTGACTCCTTAAATGACTCATTCACAACTCTCTCACAGAGGCCTTAAATAACCCAACAACGACTCCCCTACGACTCCTTAAATGACTCCCATACCTTCTTCTTTATTGCTTCCCTCACAGACTCCCTAAAAGATTCATTCACGACTCCCTCAGAGGTCTTAAATGACCAGACCAAGACTCCCCCACGACTCCTTAAATGGCTCACCTACTCAACTATTGACTCCCCCACCAACTGCTCGAATGACTCCCTTACCTACTCCTATATCGACTCCCTCAATGACTCCTTAAATAACGCCCTTACACACTCCTTTATTGATTCCCTCAGACTCCTCAAATGACTCATTGATGACTCTCACAAACGCCTTAAATGACCCAACCAACAACTCTCTCATAGAGGTCTTAAATGACCCAACCAAGACTTTCCCACGACTCCTTAAATGACTCCCTTACCTACTCCTTAGTTGACTCCCTTAATGACTCCTTATATAATGCCTGTACCTTATCCTTTATTGACCCCCTCACCAACTCCTTAAACAACTCTGTTGCTGACTCCTTAGGGGACTCCATCATGACTCCCTCACAGAGGCCTTAAATGACCCAACCGACTCCTTAAATAATGCCCTTACCTTCTCCTCTATTGATTCCCTCACAGACTTCCTAAACGACTCATTCACAACTCCCTCACAGAGGCCTTAAATGACACCTCCACAACTCTCCCACTACTCCTTAAATGACTCCCCCACCAACTCTTTTTATGACTCCACCACAGACACATTAAATGACTCCCTCTCTTATTCCTTCTTTGATTCCCTCTCATCACCAACTCCGATGTTCACATTAAGATGGCATAGTCAGAAAGTGGATCCCTTTAGACCTATGACCAAATGGCTCATATCAGATTTGCAGCAATCTGGGATGCATGTTAGACAGTAACTGTACTGTCAGCTATCCTGTTTTATGAGTTCAAAGCAGGAAATATGTTCAGGCATAAAGACCGTTTTACATGATCCAAGGTTCTGGTCAACTAACCTGCCTACCAGGTGCCCACAATGAGACGCAAGCACCTACAATGGTCATTGGAGCTGTAAAAGAAGGTTGCATGATCTGATGAGTCAGGCTCATGATCTCTAGTCACGCGTGTCCATATTAAACAACGGCATTCTACAGATACGTAAGCTTCATTTACTGGGCTGTCCAGGGAGAGTCCGTCTGATAAACACATTCTCTCGCTACATGTGTTCTACATCTACATCTGGTGGTGTTAGCTGTGTGAGGCAATGTCACTACATACTGTGTTCAGCAGTCAGCTCGAACAGAAATTCCTTGTCCCCCCCTTTTAATTACTACAGTGGGAGATGAATGGCTTTGCGGTTGCTGTCACTGGAGAGGCGCTGATAAATGATGAGCGTGGATGGAAGTTCCAAGGTGACGGAGAGGGTGTAGAACAAGAGGGGAAACAATATGAGTGGGCTGTCCAGTCAGTAGACAACACGCTACAAAGGCTTTTATTACAGATGGGCTGGTAGAGCAGGGAGATGGAGAATGAGGGAGATAAAGAGAGGAGGAGGAGGATGAACATGGACAGTTGACAGACAGGCAGGTGGGTGTCTATATGGATTAGCAGCAGAAAGGCTAAATGGGTGCAGATAAAGCGCGAGAGAATGGAATGAAGAAGAGAGTTTTTGAGTTTTTGATAACTTTAGCTTCTTCTACGCTTGATCAGTACGTAAAAGTGGTGGTAGTTTGCTTCTATAACTTTTGCAGTGGGGTTGTTAAACATTAAATAAGTACAAACTTATTTATGATGGCTACAACAACTACAACAGTTATCCATGTATCACTTTGTCCATTTTTAGATGAAAATCGCATTATGTACCTTCCTAACTGACTGATTACCTAACCTAGCTTACTCAGTGTTTGTGTTTTGGTAGTTTGTGCTTTGCCTACAGTTTCCAGGATCTTCTGGCCCTTGATCGCTGATTTTCTTTCGACAGATTCCCACAGCCTACATAGCCTACATTGGCTGTAAGCACAGCATCAATTTTTGCATTTTCCATGACGTTTTTCACACTGAGAAATGACACTAAAGGATGAAAATAAGCCAGCAAAGTCTCCAGGTGGTCGAGCAGAGTAAGGTGTTGACACTATGATCAGGAGATTGCTGGTTTGAACCCCAGTCATGCAGCTCGCCATCAGCTGCCAGAGCCCTGAGAGAGCACAACTGGCCTTGCACTTTTTTGGTGGATAGATGGCGCTCTTTCCCTCATCACTCCAAAGGGTGATGGTAATCAGCACATCTGTGAGCTAATGTATCGGAACAGAGTCGCTGCACTGGAAGGAGGCGTGTGGTAGTCTCCATGTGTTGGGGCATTACTAGTGATGGGAGATCTCGTCACTCTCTAATAAAAAACAAGCATCTCCATTTTTGTTGATTTTTACTTTACTACATAATTCAAACACACAAACTGTCTTTTACACTGTGTTGAAATTTCTTGATCACATTGTTGGTTCTTGAATAGAAATACTCTAAAATTACTTGAAATAAACTCTATTTACACTATTTGCATTCCATTGAAAGTTAAGTAGGGTCTATCTCTCTACTGTAAAGTTGTCTAGTAGCTGAATAGGTAGAAAAATTGGCCACATAAACTGAGAGAAAAATGGGACAAAAACTAGCCAGACCAGTGCAATACACTTATAGCAGGCATGGGCAAAAGTCCATATTAAGATGGTTCACTACCTAAACAATATCTAGTTAACAGTGTCTCTGCAGTGAGAAACTGGCCAAAGCAGATAAATTCTACATGAAACGACATCACAATGGTAAACTGTGCATTTCATGCCCATATGTACACATATGTTCATACGCTACCTTGAATAAGTGAACGGGGCTTAAGTGTACATTATGCCGTCTTATTGAAAGATCTACACACTGAGCTCAACTAATCCCCTATTTCCTTTAGGGCCCACTGTCAAGCGTCCCTCACCCATTTCATCACTTCAAAAGATTCTTATCTCCATATGAGGCACTCAGTTCTGCGCAGATCAGCACAACAGTGCTGTGATCTCACAGCCCTTCAGCTCAATTTCAGCATTGTTGCTTAAACAAAGCACATCAAAGAGCAGAGAAACTATTGTTGCAAAAAATCACAAGTGGCAAAAACTCTCATGAGCCAAAAGTTTAAAAAGAAAGCTGGCGACGATCAAGGTCTTCTGCAAAAGACCTCAAGGTCCTGCATAACAAAGAAATGTCTATGCTATGTACTCAGACTGCGCAATCCCCTTGAAATGAATCCCTAATAAACAAAGAAAAAGTGCGTGGGAGCTGTGGTTTTGTAATGTTCATCTCAATACAGTAAGGACAGGAGGTAGACAAATGAAGACCCCAATCCTACACCAACTTCAGGTTAAAAGTGGCAAAGAAAACTGAAGGTGTAACTTTTTTGCTGTGCCTATCCTGCCATCTAGTGGACAGTCCAAAAACAGTCTCCAAAAAAAATTTGAATAAATAAATAAAAAATCATGCAGGTGTTCACTGATTACAAAGCCATTACAGCTAAACTTTTCTCTCATCTCTCAATTCTGGGACATTACACATTATGTTTGTTCAGATTCAATTCACCAGATAATTATGAAGCTTCTTAAGCATTTAAAGAGCTGCACATAGACGAGGTGTGCTATTGCCCCTCAAGGAACCAGAGCTAAGAGCCCCACAGTGAAAATTACTCTGGAACTCATAGACTAAAGTGTTCATGTGCATAATGACATTTGTCTGGTGGATCTAACAATGCTGAGCTAAGAAAAATGTTGTTGTTTCAGAAAACACTTGGTTAGAAGGCCTAGATGCAGTACGTATCTCAGTGTGGGTCTTGGTCCAGCAGTTTGGTGATTTTCCTGCTTACCTCATTTAGCAGTTAGGTACCAGATTTAATTTAGCAAATGTTTTGGACATTCAGTGTTGGACTATAAGGCGCACCAAATTATAAAGCGTATTATGCAACACTAGTAAGGAAAAGGAGTTCACTATCTTTTTCTTCTAATTTAGCATATACTGTAAAGCTAAGTTAAGTAAAGTTAAGTAAACAAAACTGTACTTCTCACTACACTGAGGAACCCTGAGTGTTCCGATAAGCCAGAGTGATATTAGCCAGCAGTTCATCCCACGTAGCTTGATTTAACACGGTAAACGTGCAGGCTATAGTCCAATAAAGAGCTAGAGCTTAGCACACTTAGCAGGTAATGCTAATGCTGCTCCAGCAGTGCTAACTAGAGTCATCAGCAGGCTACAAGTCAATAACACTGACCTCTGAATGACAAAAGAACTAACGCTTAGTGCAGTTCATGGATAATGCTAATGCTGCTCCAGCAGTGTTAGCCGGGATGGGCAGCAGGGTACAGGTGATAATACCTCTGAGCCTTTATTTTTTATTTTTTTAAATGAAAGGATTTTAAATGCACCTTATAGTGCGAAATATATACGTTAGTTGCTTGCATGATCTTTTATGATTTTTTGCAGACATGAAGACACTTTAATAGTAAAAAAGCATCGGCCACCTGCAGTGGGGCACAGTGATTTTATTAAAGCAACATTATGTAACATTCTCTCCTTAAATAGCAGCTTTAAAAATCTATTTAATGCTCCACTGATTTTAAATGGGAGAATAGTGCCGCTATCTTTTCCACACTGATTCCTGTAGTAAGGAACTTTGTTGAAGCAGACAGGGCAACTCTTGCAAAAAATGTGTAATGCTGTGTAACTCATATTTATATGTATACTTATATGTAAGTCATATTTGTGTAAAATCCTGTAGCATTACTTCACAGTCCCAGTCCACAAGCTCCATTCAGCTTCTGTGACGTGTCTGTGACGTATTTTTGGTTTCTAACAATGAGAATTTACATTAAGCTACACTTTTTTACCCACCGTTCAAATGTTATTAAAGAAAAAAGATGGTTTACAAGAAACAGATACAGCCTTTAAAATTCACAAAATATACCTTTCCTTTCCAGTTTGAGTTATTTTATATTCATGCTATATCTGTGGGTAGATGGCCAGCACCCAGTCACCACATCAATGCCATATTAATAATCATCAAAATGATTTTACATATATTTAGAAATGTACCCAGTAGAGCATAGGCTCTGTCGGCCCTGGTGCTGTTGAAGGTCTCTACAGAGAACCACCTCCCCTCCCCTATTTCATTTTACTAGATTCTAAACTTTAAATCAATACTTCAGTTATGTTTGTGGGGGAGTTATTAAGGTTTGTCCCTTTTTTTGTGTGAAAATAAATATGTTTTGTTATTAAAAATACAGCTCTGGAAAAAACTATAGACCACTTAAAAATGTTTATAAGAGTTTACCAAATTGAAAAACTCTGGAATATAATCAAGAGGAAGATGGATGATCACAAGCCATCAAACCAAGCTGAACTGCTTAAATTTTTGCACCAGGAGTGGCATAAAGTTATCCAAAAGCAGTGTGTAAGACTGGTGGAGGAGAACATGCCAAAATGCATGAAAATTGTGATTGAAAACCAGGGTTATTCCACCAAATATTGATTTCTAAACTTGTTGATTATGAACTTGTTTTCTTTGCATTATTTGAGCTCTGCAATATCTGCATCTTTTTTTGTTTTTTCATCCATTTCTCATTTTCTGCAAATAAATGCTCTAAATGACTATTTTTATTTGGAATTCGGGAGAAATGTTGTCTGTAGTTTATAGAATAAAACAACAATGTTCATTTTACGCAAACATTTACCTATAAATAGCAACATCAGATTCAGATTCAGATTCAGAAACTGCAGTGGTCTCCAGAGCTGTATAGTTGACATTGTCGAACATAAAATAAAATGTAAATACAATTATATTTCAATTTGTGTAGATTAAGTGCTCGTTTGACCTTAAAAGAAAATGTTTTAAGAATTACAGTCTTGCCACCTAGCGGTCAGACCTGCTAAATAAGAAGGAAAACATGGAGACACCCCTGTTCCTTACTAGTGTTGTATTAAGCCCCCTATAGTGCGGAAAATGTGGTAATAAATAATTAAAATGCATTTTAATAATCCCATAATATAGTTTCTGTGTAGGACATTAATAACTGTAGACTGCTGCACTCACCCTGAAAGAGTCTGGAGAGGTGAGGTGAAATTGTTCCCGGATGTCTTCAGAAGCTCCTGCACACAGTCTGTAGAAGATATGGTAGTTCCTCTCCTCCTGGCTCTGCCTGCAGATTCGAGATTTCTCCAGCAGGTAATGAGACACGAAGCCCCCTACCACTGCATTCTGGTCACCACATTAACATAACACACATTTCAATAAATACACACATTCCCAATGTACATGCAAACACACCAACAGTAATGTGGTGTTCAAGAAATTAGTACATAAATGTTTAGACCTCTATGCACTGTAATACTTATGTCTGGCATGATCATTTTAATGGATCATCATAAATACTACTTTATTGCTGCCATCTACTGGATAGAGTTTTAACTGCAGTACAAACTTTCCTAAAATTATAGTTTCTAGGGTGTTTTTTGAGAATAGTTTTTGGCTACTTGCTAAGAAACACCATCAATTTTTCTTTTTTAAGTGTTTAAGATAGATCTTAAAACAAGACAATCCAATTAGAGTAAAGTAGTCAAAGAGGAGAGATGACCCCACACATCATTCAAATAACTGGGAGTGATTTTTTTTTTTTTTAATGAGGTCATCTTTTAAAATCAATCAAAAACAACCAGAAAACTTTAGAAATTCAACTTTCAACCATCCAAGCGACCCAATATCTGAGTAAATCAAGCTAAACTCATTAACTAATCAGGATTTCTAATCAGATTTTATATAATTTTAAGAAGGTATACAAATCTGACTGCCACCATTGTAGGTGTGGGTTTACAGGCATTTTGATTGAACTGATTCAGACAGAACATACTTAAGGGTCCCAGATGAACAGTTTGCACTGGAATATCAGTGCTTACCCATAGCTTCTATAACATTAGAATCCAAACACAACACTGCTTGAGAGAACACTTAAGATTAAGCTATATTAGAGCACGTTCTACTTGTCCAAATCGAGGAGACACTGACCTTTGTGTTAAAGTGAATTTCCACAAACTTGCCAAAACGGCTGCTGTTGTTGTTCCGGACAGTTTTCGCGTTCCCGAATGCTTCCAGCAGAGGATTCGCTGCACAGTCCAAATTAAAGGTCAAATACAATCTGCCTGAGTGAGTCAGTGTGTTAAGCCAACAGGATTTAGAGCAGATACATACCTTCAACTATTCTTTCATCAATGTCCTGACCAGTTCCATAGGAGGTTGTTAAATAGCTGTGATAAAAAAGAGACAAAAAAAACAAGGAGACGTCAATATCAGTCAGTAAAGCCTTCTAGATTTATGTAAAAAAGCACCAAATGACACAAAATGTATCCAAAGTCATATGTCTGGGTGCTTTTTGTATCAAGGTTATATACATTTACAATTTTCATTATTACAAAATAATATTATATTACTATATATATATTATATATAAAAAGTAAAAAAGTACATATTATAAAAAGTACATACAGTTTAAATCTGATATTCATAGACAATTCAACATTAACATGCTGAAGTGACTGAAATCTGATTTTTTTGCTCAATGAGGCTCAGATCTGATTTTTTCATAGCTGTGTGAATGTGCTAAATCCGTTTTTTTTTTTTTTTTTTTTTCAAACCAGTATCCGTATCCATGGACATGCGATATGTATGTGAACAGTCAAATTAAAAGTCTTTTTGCTTTTACGGATGCACTATGTGCTTCTCTCTTGTACCCAGACATCTCTTGGTGCAGCTGTGCAGCTGTAGCTGCAAAAACCGCAAAAAGCAAACGACCTGAACATGTACTTCAGACCAGCTATGAGCTGCTAACACATCCATTTCCCTTTATAAAGCTACGAATCGTCTCGCTCAAATATAATGTTTTTTATGTATCAATGGGAGCATTTGAGGCGTTTCAGGAGCAGATTTGTTCACATTACACACAGATACAGATCTCTTACATTTGTGAATGTGAACAGTCAAGAGCCAATATCCAATCTGAACAAAAAATTGGATTTGATCAATGTGGCTTGTAATGTAAATGTAGCCAAGTTCTGCATTTTGCATCATGGTAATTGACGAGGTATAGAATTTCATTACATGTTAGCTAGATTATCCTAATTGCTCCGTAAACATAGAATTATGTCCTTACCGGAGTACAAACTTGGTGTTTTCAGTCTTCCCTGCTCCTGATTCCCCAGAGACAATGATGGACTGACTCATCTTTAGTACCTTCATGTCGCGATAGGCCTTATCAGCTAGCAGAAAAACACACAGGCTGTTAGCTACTCAACGTACACAGCATACATAGCGTTCTCAGCACTATTAACAGCACTATCAGTTAGTGTCAATGTTGTGGCAGCTAATTAAGACACCTTTTAAAAAAACAGTGAGTAAGAGATTAAAAATGCCTTAATAAGTAAAAAACATTGGTTATTTTTATGTCATATAATTTTGTGTAGAGCCATCCCTCATCCATCAGAATCATTCCTTGATACGAATACATATCATTTTCCAGCATACACGACAGAGATACAACATGAATCATATGGTACCCCTTGGCTGATAACACCGCTGTACTCTATGCAGCAGACTGGGGTTCAATTCCTTGTTTGTAAACGTTTACCATGTCGTATTACTAAGAGCCGTTGAGCAAAACTGATGCAATATTTATCCATTTCTACAACATGACAACATGGTCAGAGTCTCACTAAATATATAGACAAAGTTCAGTGATTTAAATTGGCTTGGTGGGGAAAAGTGCATTATAGGGAAATCTACTGACTCATTTCTTTACACAGACAGTAAATGTAGTCAGGGGTTGCCATATTAACAATGCTAATATTGGAAAAATGTATCTGGTACAATGTCACTGCCCAACAAGTTCCTTAATCAAAAATAAAAACATTGAAAAAGAGCAAAACCACAATCTATGATTATCAAAGAATTATACTAAATACATTTAAAAAGAGCAAAACCACAATTTATGATTATCAAAGAATTATACCTATTATATCTTAACAGCAACCATATACATAAATACTCAAAGAGCAGGAAGTTCAATTTTAAAGACAACCAATAACATCTAAAAACTTTCCTACCAATCAAAATAATAGTGTACCTAAGAGTCAACATATCTGACATGTACAGCTGTGGTATTATATACAATGCTAACATAACCACAGATTTGAGCAACTGATCACAAAGGGCAATTAATGATCTCAAGGCAGCTGGGACCACAGTCACTAAGAAAACAATTGGTAACATATCAGGCCGTAATGGATAAAAATCCTGCAGTGCCCGTAAAGATCCTCTGCTCAAGAGTGCACATGTGCAGACCCATCTTAAGTTTTCCAATGAACACCTGGATGATTCTGAGAGTGATTGGAACAAGGTGCTTGTGGTCAGATGAGACAAAAATTGAGCTCTTTGGCATTAACTCTACTCGCCGTGTTCGGAGGAAGAGAAATGCTGAGTATGATCCAAATAACACAGTACTCTCTGTCAGGCATGGAGGTGGAAACATTATGTTTTGGGGATGTTTCACAATTAAGGTCTACATAATTAATCATGATATTGATTTGAGATCATATCACACAGCTCTACATAATCATCTTATTCACTGACCCTAATAGGCATGACTTTTTATATGCTCTTATGGTTAAAACAACAAAAAAAAAACAAAATCAGAAAACTGATATCAAAAATTCTGTAGCTGCATTCTAAAGCTTACACTGCAGCTAAATTACTTCAGGTCCACAGTAGAACTGTCCTACAAAAGAGCTTTGAAAATGCTTCTATGACACAGCGGTCATGAAATCCAGCAGCCTAGGCTTTGGTTTATTACAGTGTCTGAAGAATCAGGGCACATATTCTGTGTTGACACTAATATAGCTTTTAGAAACAATAAGCATGATTGGTTGGGACAACTGATTCCACTCTTCACCCCTGTGAACAATTCTGACTGAATTCCCCATTTAGGTTTAACCAGGTTCAGTAGCTGAAGTCTTTGTCTCTCACCGATTGCATAGACGTGAGGAGGGAGCGTGCCCAGTGAGCGGCCTTGGTACTGCTTGATGGTGTCGGAAGAGTAGAGCTTGGGGATGTCATAGTAGGGGTTCACTGCTATCAGGATGTTGGCCACATAAGTCTACAGGGGGGGAAAAAACAATGTCTACGGTTACACACATTGTCAGTAAAGCAAGTATGTATTTAGAGCAGCAATACCACATGGACAGAACGAAACAGGGAATGTAATATAAAAACAGACAGTATTAAAATGTCTGAATACTGTACATTTGGTCATTTGAGTCAGTATGCTAGAGCACATACACTACCTCTGTTATTACCAAGCTATTATAAACAGTACGTCATCTCATATATAACCAGAACTGTGTTTCCAGTTGAACACTGGAAAAAGTTGTTCAGAAACTACATCATTGGCTGAATGTCTGTTATACACATAACTCTAGGGTTGGGTTTTGGGTGTGGCTGGTAAGATGGACCCTCTGGCCACTGTATCTAAGAGTGTTTTGAATGTATTCAGTCATTGCAAGATCACAAAATAAACAGCTCTGTAAAAATTAAGAGATCACTTCAGTTTCTGAATCAGTTCCTCTGATTTTACTATTTATATGCATATGTTTTAGTAAAATGAGCATTGTTGTTTTATTCTATAAACTACAAACAACATTGTTCCTAAATTCCAAATAAAAATATAATTTAGAGCATTTATTTGCAGAAAATGAGAAATGGCTGAAATAACAAAAAGATAAAATAATGCAAAGACAACAAGTTCCTATTCATAAAGGGTTCAGAAAATCCATATTTGGTGGAATAAACCTGTTTTTTAAATCACAGTTTTATGCATCTTGGCATGTTCTCCTCCATCTGTCTTACACACTGCTTTTGGATAACTTTATGCCACTCCTGGTGCAAAAAGTCAAGCAGTTCAGCTTGGTTTGATGGCTTGTGATCATCCATCTTCCTCCTGATTATATTCCAGAGTTTTTCAATTTGGTAAAATTAAAGAAAATCATAATTTTAAGTGGTCTCTTTTTTTTCCAGGGGTGTATATGTTTAGCTTCACCCATTCACTGTGTTTTAGCTCAGAATGATTTTTAGCCATGAATACACTTTAAAAACAAGTCTAATTAGTTAATAAAATGGGTCTTAAATAAAAAATAAAAATAATTGATAAAGGTTTTAATTCATAAATGAAGCACAGGTCAACATACATGTATATTGCAAAGTGCCTGCAATGGTGCAATATTGCCACCAGATGGCACCGAAATGATATGTGCTGTATTTAGTTTATTACAGAAAGTGGTGGGGATATTCCGCCATAAAGAAAAAAAAAATCAATGTGTTTTTGTGTAGTGTGTGTGTGTGCCTTTATGGGTTTTTATGTAAGGTTTTTTTTGTATAATTCAACCTAAGATGTCTCTTTAATAGCTGAAAAAGAAACTGTATCACACATTTTTTTTTCAACGCCCACATTCTTGTCTATGTTTCAACTCCCTAAAGCGAACAGGTAACATAAAACAGGTAAAAACACCAGCACCAGATACTGGGGGAAGGTAGATAAAGGCTGCTAAAAAAGCAAGACAAACGTCCAACAAAAAGAGAGACAAAGGCAACCATCAAAGCAAAGCAGACAACAAAAAAAAAAACCAGGATGCGCACAAAAGAAGACTGCAGCTGTGAAGAATGAGCGGCATGATGAGACTTTGAAAGAAAGCATATTGTGCTCTCCTGAGCTATACTGTATCAAAGCCTCAGGCAGACTGCTCTTCTGCCTTCCGCAGTGAAATCTACTGCCCACAGGTCGCCTACACAGAGACGCAGACGATTTTCTACTACATATTTTCAGCAGAGTTGAAAGCAGCATAATGTCAGAGTTGGTGTTCCTTCTCCTGGTTTCTTTAACAGTAAGGAGTAAGGACAAACTTTACACATGGACAAGCAGAGAAATACAGAACTGTCACTAAAAGTGAAAGATGCATGTGAACTAAGGTGGAACAGTGATATTGCAGGATGTCCTTCCCAT
Source organism: Astyanax mexicanus (assembly GCF_023375975.1). Taxonomy (NCBI): domain Eukaryota; kingdom Metazoa; phylum Chordata; class Actinopteri; order Characiformes; family Acestrorhamphidae; genus Astyanax; species Astyanax mexicanus. Next base: position 50,803,337 of record NC_064408.1, read on the forward strand.
TTTACCAATGTTCCACAGTGCAGTTAGCAGCATGCTGAGACCAGCGTAGTAACGACAAGGACCAAGCGTACTATTCTCCTTATCACAGTTAGGTGGCGGGAGAGGAGAAAATTATCCATAGTATTGCTTTAAATACTCACATAGATTTTGTCTTTACTGTAGCGCACACGGACGTTGTTTAGAAGAGTGGCTTCATTCAGGTACATCAACGAGCCTGCAACAGAAAAAACACAAACACAAAGAAAATTGTAGAAAATTGTAGAAAACTGAGCCAGTCTTTCGTATTTTATTAGAAATGTCATTAGATCATAAAGAGAATAAGCCCTCTGTGGACTTTATATAAAAGCAGCCCAGCTGGATCACTCACAGTTGTCCTCCACATGCTTGTTGACATCATCCTCAGCAGGGAACACTTGGTTAACAGGAGCAAGAAATGGCTGCAGAGAGAGAAAATAAAGCAGTGTCAGCAAGCTGTGCATACTAAATATGACTCACTCTGACAGTAACCCTTCATTACATTGTTTAAGTGAATATTCATGTCTTTTAAAGGCAAGTTATTCATAAGAATGTACAAAAAGTAATTGTCATGCAGAGATATACTTTTTTAATGTGTGTGTGTGTGTGTGTGTGTGTGCTTGGTTATCTGCATCTTATTAGAAGTGGCATTAAAGCCACTCTCAGGGAGGAGTGTGTGCGCATCTGTGCTTGTATTTTGAGAAAAGGCATGTTGTGTAACAAGATCTGAACAACGCCTGATGTGTGACACACAGACAGACACACACACACACACACACACACACACACACACACACACACACACACACACACACACACACACACACACACACACACAGACAAACAGACAAACATACAGACAATTTTGCGTACCAGACAGAAAGAAAGTGCAAGAGAACATGTAAGAGAGTGCCAGACTCACTTTATCATGTACATACAGTGAGCAAAATAAGTATTTGAACACCCTGTGACTTTGCAAGTTTTCCCACTTAGAAATCATTTGTGTGTTGCTGCTGCAAATACGTATTTGAACACCTGCCAATCAGCAAAAATTCTTGCCCTCAAAGACCTGTTAGTCCTCCTCTACAAAGTCCTCCTTCACACCACTTATTATTCTAAATTAGAAGCATCTGTTTGAGGTTGTTACCTGCATGAAGACACCTGTCCACCCCAAACAATCAGTAAGACTCCAACTACTAACATGCCTAAGAACAAAGAGCTGTCCAAAGACACCAGAGACAAAAAGATAAACTGTTGGAGCAATTATTAGAAAATGGAAGAAGCTTAACATGACTGTGAATCTCCCTCGGACTGGGGCTTCATGCAAGATCTCACCTCATGAGCATATAAATGATCCTAAAAAAGTTGAGGAATCAGACCAGAACTACACGGGAGGAGCTAGTGAATGACCTGAAGAGAGCCAGCACTGTGGGTAATACACTAAGACTTCATAGTTTAAAGTCATGGATGGCACAGAAGTTTCCCCTGCTTAAATCAACACACGACCAGGCCTGTCTTAAGTTTACCCATGACCATTTGGAGGATCCAGAGGAGTCATGGGAGAAAGTTCTGTGGTCAGATGAAGCCGAAATTGAACTTTTTGGGTTACCTTTGTGCGTGCGATTTAATTATTCTCTACATGTAAAAATAATAATATACTGTATGAATTATTACTGCCTACTAATACTGTAGAATACTGTTCTATAATTGAACATGGTGATGGTAGCGTGTTAGCGTGCGTTGTGTTGGTATGAGTGGATCAGACACAGCAGTGCTGCTGGAGTTTTTAAATTCACTGTATTCACTCACTGTCACACACTCTAATACACACTTCTACCTTGCTGCTTCACTTTGTAGATGTATGCTCTGCAGTTACACTGAGGGAGTTAAAAACTCCAGAAGCCCTGCTGTATCTAATTCACTCATACCACTTGTACCAGTAACCCAGCACACAAACAATACACAGTAGTGGTTTTACATTTGAATGCGAATGAATAGGACACTATTATACTGTCTATATAGTAGTATATACACATTCCTACCTACACCTACACACGTGGAACATTTGCATGATCCCACGTCCAGGCAAAACATAAAAACAGGTTTCTATTGCACATATGTTGCATCCACTGTCTAACTTACCCACCTTTATAACTTGCGATGTCTAAGTAGCCTTAGATTCTTAGATGCTCTTTTTGATAAATGTAAAACCTGTTAAAGAGGAACCTTCAAACAGTCCTTTTGCCCTGCTGCTACTAGTTTAAGGGGACTTTTCAGTTTGGGAACCAAAGTAGCAGGTGTGAAAGAGGGCATGAACCACAGTCCAGACCAAAAGACCAGAGTGTGGACCCAAAAAAGTGTTCTCAGTCCGGATCTACTAAAGATCTACAGAAATTCTAAATAATTATAGGAAGTAGGCAGTGTTTAATTAAACCAGAGAAAAAGTCAATTGGTTTTATTTAACTAAGGCTACATTCACATTATAAGCCACATTTCTCAAACCCGATTTTTTGCTCAGATCATATTTGGCTATCCTGACGGTTCACATTCACAAATCCAAAACATCTGTATTTGTGTGTAATGTGCATCACATTCTTCACCAACAACAAAAAAGTGAAGGCCAGGTGGTGGTTTTTGCTGTTTTTGCAGCTATAGCTGCACAGCTGCACCAAGAGATGTGTAGGTAAGTGTAAAAGCAAATAGATGCATGAATTCCGATGTAACCGTTCACATTCATGTCAAATGTCCATGGATCGGATATGTATCGGATTTAAGACCACATATGGAAGTGGCTCAGATCTGATTAGAAAAAAATGGATTTGGCACGTTCACACAACCATGAAAAAATCTGATCTAAACCACATTAGGCAAAAAATCTGATTTAAATCACTCCAGCCTGGTAATATGAACGTAGCCTAACAGCCTACAAAACAATTAACGTGGAGAGATGCAGCACACATAGTATTGGTGTTATGTGGTGTTTTGCTTTGGTTAGAATGATTATGGTTTTTAAATGCACCTGTTTTGATTAAAAAAAAAAACTCATAATTTAAAATACAGAACAATACAAAAATCTTGACTATAATCAGGAAGATGCATTATTCTCATGTACTCTCACTGTACTGTGTAAATGTAAATTGCAATATTTGATGCTGTGAAAGAGAGAGCAGACAGGCTTGATTTACAGCCTCAGGCAGCAGCCCCCATTGATCGAGAGTTTGAGGAAGAACAGCTGCTGTGTTTTGCTGCTTTGTTATCACTGCAGGAAGTATCCTAACGTTGGAACTTCTTGACATCCGACATCCTCTTTGAAATCATTTCCTGAATGCTGCTTTCCTGGAAATTAGTATGCAGGGAAGAGTGGGCCACACATAAACACACTTTGTCTTTTGCAAAACATGTATATAAATATATATATATTTTTTTTTTTTAAATTTATAATATATATAATATAAAAATGTGTTTAAGGCGAAAAGGGAAGCTTGAATAACTAGTTTTAGCATTTGCCTGCATAAGCAGGGAAAAATGATGTAAACCCCATTAGGGGTAGGTGATATGCCCCTAAAATAATATCACGTTTTTATAAAGTAATGTCACATTTTTCATTGTATTTTCGCGATAACGATACTCTTGGTCATATGACAAAACAGTGAATTAAAAAAATATACTTCAAGAATACACTACTGCAACAAAATTTAAATTACATTTTAATTAAATTGTGTTACTGCATAAGATATGATATGGCACACCCCTAACTAAATTATTAAAAAATACAATAATTTAATCAGATTTGTAACAGAATTCAATAATCCAGAATGGCATGATGATAATAATGCACTTCATATATCTATATATATTCAGGATTAAAGTAAGATAAATGATACAGGACAGATAAAATCTGTCAAGTCTCTAGTAGATATATAATGGGAAATGAGAACGGTGTGAATTTTTCTTTTGCTTAAACCATCAAAAAGTAGTAGCCTGATGTGAAAACTAGGGGTGGGAGATATGGCTTGATATTTCAGGGTATGATATTGTTCATGATATTCAAAAATGTTGGCAATATTATTGGGTACAATATGATCTGGCACACCTCTAAACCCCATTCATTTAGTACAAGTCTTTTTTACAAGTATTTTGTTAGAGACAGATAATCTATCCATCCTTTAGAGAGAAATATACAGTACAGTATTGTTACAAGATAATACCTTCCCATTCCATTCCCTCAAGAAGCACTTAATGATCAATTTACATATTGCTGCGCCTTGACTTCTGGCATGTCAGTGTTTTGCAATGCTCTTAAATTAATTTTTAGCATGTCACCAAGACAATGACAGTGCTGTGCACATGACAGATGAACCAGAACTCGAGTCATTTTAAAACTTCTCTTGGGATATAAGTAGAAATGTTGCACACTCAATGCAGTGCACCCAGAGCAGTGATGTGAATGGTTTGTGTTAATGATATATCATGAAGTGTATAATAAAAGTCCTGTCTGTTACAAGCACTAAACTACCCAGACTGCCCTACTGAGGGTGCTTACAAGCTTTCAATGGGCTTAAAATAAGCAGGGTTTTTTTTAGTAAATGCCCTTATCTGGCAGCAATCAAACGTATTTTAGATGATCAAAAATCAGCAGTGGGAGAGACACTATAAATATCACAATGCTGATCATCACATAAGGGTGAATATCAAGCTCTGTGATATATGATTGATGGTAGCTGATCAGTTTATGTAGAGTTTTGATTGCAGGATATATGTGAATAATAATCGGTGCAACTTTGATACAAGCCAAACTAAATCAGATAGGGTAGATACCTCGCCTATACATCTACTAAATAGCAGATGACTGCCCAAAAGTGGTCAGTACTGGTGAGTACCTACTATCAGTGGTTTGAGAATGGACAAACCATAAAAGGGTACTAAATGCAAAGACAAATTAGCACCAGTTCCATCAGTATAAAACGTTCAGCAACCCTGTCCTGGGGATGTCCATGTTTTATTTGTAATTTCTCTACTGGTGGAGTGGGTAATTGTGTGTTCGCTGTTTGGTTCTGTCAAGTTCTGCATCAGAGAAAAACAAAAGTATCACAAAAACACAAGAAAACATGAAAACAACAAAATCCAGAAATTAACATTATTAAAACCCTAGTATAGGACATGAGTGTTCATGCTAACCCCTGTCCACCACCAAAAATGCTAAAATGGAACAGGGGCAAAGGAAGAAGGTCCAACTGAGTCCAAAGGCTTCCAAACAGGCAGTTTCCTTTTATTTTAAAACAAAAAAATGGGAGGCTCCAAGTGGTCCAGGAAGCTAAACGCTGCCACTATGACCAGGAGAAGATCGCGGATTCAAATCCTGTTCATGTAGCTTGCCATCAGCTGCCGAAGCCCTGAGAGAGCACAATTGGCCTTGCTCTCTCCGGGTGGGTAGATGGTGCTCCTTCCCCACATCACTCCAAAGAGAGATGTCCATCAGCACAAGGCATCTGTGAGCTGATGTATCAGAACAGATTCTGCGCTTTCCTCCGAGTGCGCTGTGATGCTACTCAGCAATGCTGCATCAGCAGCAGCTCGAAAAGAGGCGGTGGCTGACTTCACATGTATCGGAGGAGGCATGTGCTAGTCTTCACCTTCCTGGTGTTGGGGCATCACTAGTGATAGGGCGAGTTCTAATAAGTGGGTTGGATAATTGGCCATGTAAATTGAGGAGAAAATTGAGAAAAAAAAATTGAAAAAAAAAAAAAAAACATAAGACACAGAAAATGGCCAGGCACGTGAGCACGGTTTACTGTGGAATTTTAAGGAACAACAAGACTGCAGTTCTACAGCAGTTCTACATTAAATTTAACTGGACATAAATAATCTCCTGCCAGTTACTTGGTGTCAAATGCCACAGGGTTTTTTAGAGTGTAAGAGTCAGGTTATGTGAGTGCAATGTGTATAGAAAAGAAAAGACGGAAATACAGGCCACCGGACAGCGGTTGTAAGAACTGCACAGCTTGAAATCAATACCATTGTACTAAATGGTGTGACGTAACTGCTTGCCTTCAAGCTTCTCTCACTGCAAAAACACAACTCCTCTCATTGTCTCACACACATAATAAATCACTAAGGCGCTGAGGATTTGATGTTGTAGTAAATGTCACAAAATGTCTAAATGATCACACGCTCACATCAATATACACACTGCAGCTCAGATAAGATTGCATATATGGTTTCTGACCCTGTAGAACATGTTGTCAAAATTAATTATGGCCCTAACTTCCCATTATTTTTACGACAGCGCCTGGTCTCGTATAATCAATTATTATAACTGATTAAATCTTAGTCACTCTTTTACCCCTGCCTCTACCTAGAATAATCAAACCAATTATCTATTAAAAGTAGGTAAATCTGGAATGCAGAGGAGTTGTCCAACTGTTTGACCCACTAGCATTCTTACATTCATTTCTTTCATTAAAGATTCCTCGTGTTTGATGCTGAACATCTCAGTTAACCTTTTACTCTGTATATTAAAATATTCCAATTTAAAAAGCATCAACTGTCCTGAGATTTAATAGTAATGTAAAAAAGCACACCACATTACACACTTATTTTCCCCAATTTTTCTCAATTATTTATCAGATTTATCAGATTTTAATCAAGTGACATTAATAATAATTGTAATAAAATAAAGAACTACTAACCTAATTAAAAAAAAAATCACTATGCACTTAAAATCCTTTAATTTTCCCAAAAATCATCAGTGTGCCTTATAATCCAGTGCATCTTATATATGAATTGAGCAGTAGTCACCCCACTGAAATACAGCATTATACAGAAGTTTCAGTTTAGTTCTCAAACACAGAGGCTTGAGCAGCATTAGCATTAGCTGCTAACCACTATTTTCCCATTCAGAGGGGAGTATTGTCAGCCTCCACAACCTCTGTGGAGATTGTTAAGAGCACCAAGTTCCTTGGTGTCCACTTAGCAGATAACCTCACCTGGACCCTGAACACCAGCTCTACAGCCAAGAAAGCCCAGCAGCGTCTCTACTTCCTCCAGAAGCTGAGAAAGGCCCGTCTCCCTCCACCCATCCTCACACTCTTCTATAGAGGGACCATTGAGAGCATCCTGAGCAGCTGCATCACTGCCTGGTTTGGGACCTGCACCGTCTCTGACCGCAAGACCCTCCAACGTATTGTGAGGACAGCTGAGAGGATCATCGGCGTCTCTCTCCCCTCCATCACGGACATTTACACCACCCGCAGCATCCGCAAAGCAACCAGCATTGTGAATGACCCCACTCATCCCTCACACGAACTGTTCTCCCTCCTGCCTTCGGGAAGAAGGTACCGCAGCATCCGGTCCAGCACGACCAGATTCTGCAACAGCTTCTACCCCCAAGCCATCAGACTCCTCAACTGCAGAGACTGAACTGATGGTTTTTCTGTACATGCACACACACTCTTACCCCACTTACCCCAGAAAATGGAAAGCACTAAAAACCCTACTACCTCACTGGACTCTATTGCACACTGTGTAATAGAGGTAATTACTACCTCACTGGTCTTTTTTGCACACTTTTTGCACACTGCATAATTTGCACACTGTCTTGTTATTTATTATTCTTTGTCTGTATTGTGTTGTATTGTCTGTCTGCACTTTTGTACTGTTGCACTATTGTTCTGTCTACACTGTGTTTATGTGCACCATGGTCCCTGGAGGAACGTTGTTTCGTTTCACTGTGTACTCTGTATATAGCTGAAATGACAATAAAAACCACTTTGACTTTGACTTTGACTTGACTGTAGCCTGTTGCTAACCTCAGCTAACACTGCTGAAGCAGTTAGCCACTAACACCCAAATAAACAGTTTTCAGGAGAGAAATCCATGTATATTTATACCCAGCATCATAGTTTAACTACAAAATAAAGTCTTTTTTTATTACAGTTTTGTTTACTTAGCTTTGCTTTACCTAACTTTACAAGCCTACGTTCACATTACAAGCCACATTGCTCAAATCGGATTTTTTGCTCAGATCTGATTTGGCTATCCTGACAGTTCACATTCGTAAATTTAAGTGACCTGTATCTGTGTGTAATGTGAACAAATCTGTTCCTGAATGGATGAGTTAAGAGCTCATATGTGGAGCATCTTTTGCTGGAGTGGAGAGTAAACAGCTGGTCTAAAGTACATACTCAGGTCAAGAAAGTGAAAAAAGGTCAGGCAGTTTGCTTTTGCTGTTTTTGCAGCTACATCTGCACTAAGAGATGTGTGGTACGAGAGATAAGCACGTAGCGCAGCGCAAAAGCATAAGAAACCGCATGAACTCCGATTTGATTGTTCACATTCATGTTGTATGTCCATGGATCGGATATGTATCAGATTTAGGACCACATATGACAGTGACTTAGATCTGATTTGAAAAAATCAGATTAGGCACGTTCACACAGCCATGAAAAAAATCAGGGCTGATTTTGACACATTGAGCAAAAAATCAGATTTAAGTCACTTCAGCCTGGTAATTTGAATGTAGCTTAATAAACCAAAAACATATACTGTATTCCTCAACAGTTCACATTTAAAAGAGGTTGAAAGAGTTTGAAAAGGTTTTGGTTTATCTTTAAGCTAAATGAGAACTACTACAAAGAAACAAACTAACACAAAACGTGTGTGGCACAGATGTTAGTTGACCTTTGACCGCATGGGTCAGACATGGTCAGACGCAGTGTTACATTAGCAGGGAGCCCCCGCTGGCTCAGAGGCTCTGCATCCGTGCTTTCAGGACTTCCAGAGGAGGGCATTCCTTGTGCATTCCACAACACAGACTGCAGCTCTAGAGGCAGTTAGAGGGAGGCTGGGTGGGTTGAATGAGTTGAACCATACTCTACTACGCAGGCTGTGTACCCTGTGGACCCTGTGTTCACAAATACTAGTGTAACTAGTGAGCTACAAAACCCTGAGAGAGGAGGACCAATGGCATCAGTGCATATGGTTGTGCACTAATGAGTAAAAGTGCATCAGTGGTAATACATATCCATATAATATGAAAATAAATTATATGCTCAGTAAAGTCTTGTCTTTTCATTTCAATCATGCATAATAATAGTTCTAAGTTCTAACTGATCAGAACACTAATTAATTTATGTAACATTAATAAATAAATAAGAATTTATAAGTATTTTCTCAAGCTTATTTTAATTTAGAAGACAAACACTCTGAAAGCATTCTCCTAAAAAAATAATAACAGTAAATATACACCAGACATTATGTAAAAACAAGTGTATGCCTTTGTGTGTGTGTGTGTGTGTGTGTGTGTAGGGGTGACATAACCCTCAGTATCAAGCCTCCTTCTTTGCCAGGCTGCCGCTGAGCCAGAGACGTTGCTCCCTTACTGAATGCTTTTGGCTCAGGCTCCACCATTCAAAAGAGGGTGACGTGGTGTCGTGTTATTTTCTCTCCCTTTCCTTTTAACTATTCCTTCTCCTTTGCTTCTCTCACACTTTCCACACCCACTCTTTCTCTGCATTAGGGTGCTTGCCATCTGTTGGTACACACATACTTAGCTGATGAAAACTCATCAGACATCACATCAGGGCAGATGGGAGGTTTTGCTCTCTTTCTCTGTCTTTTTTTTCCTCACATACAATATCACTCTTTCTTGCAGAAAACAGCTGGTGCCACTCAGACACTATTAAAACCAAGACTAACTCACTGACTACAGCTGTGCATAAAGAGATTCCTAAGGATGACTGTATTTCAGACGTCTTATGACAAAATGCTGAGTCTATAAGCCTGCCTTTACACAAATTGCTCAGAATACTCTTTATAAGCAGGATATTAGCAGCACTAGAGCGCTCTATATTTGCTAGATTTTACATTTTTTGTTGTTTCTTTGTGGGTGTGTTTGAAGCCACGCTTTCATGTATTAGTGTGTATCGGTGTGTCTAGTTTGCATGCTGGCTAATCAAACAAGCTACATACAGTATTAAGCTATCCCTTTTTCTTCATGCTTTATCATTAGGGGTGAAACGGTTCGTGTATTCTTTGCGAAACTGTCACAGTACGGAGGTCACGGTTCGGTTCAGGCAAACGCACACAGAATACACGGCAGAGAGCACAGAGACACAAACAGAGAGTGCGCACAAAAACGCAGATCATTCACATTGTTCACAACCGGTACTGCGCTAAAATCGCGCCCTGCCAAAGGAAATTAATGGCCTCCTGTCGCTTTCCAGTGTAAATGCAGGGTTGGGCACTTGTGTCTCTCTCTCTCTCTCTCTCTCTCTCTCTCACACTCTCAGATATTATAATAAAGTAAAAATTTATATATTCTGCCAGACCTAAACATCACTACGCTATTATTATTATCCCCTCACAATAATACTGGGAAATTCCAGGATTAAAAAAATTACTCATGATTTGAATTCATTTTTAAGTGATTGATACCACTAATATAATTAAATTTTAACAATCTAATGCTGATTAAAAAAAAAAGAACTTAAACACTGAAATGCATCCAGTAATTTGCTTAGAAAAAAATATTTGTAGTTTAAGTAGTTAAAGTAATGCTGTTGTTTTTGTTTTAAATAAAGCGCCACAATCAGGCTCATTGTTTGTTTCAATAAGATCTAAACTGGAGTCTCTCATGATGACAGAAATAGAGAACCCTGGTTTCAAGCATTTAATAAAAGAGCTCAAGCCCCGTTACAACATTCCATCCCAAAAAACTAAACATGATTATAATCAAGATTCATTGTTATAATGAAGTTAATAAAGGTGAGGATATACAGAATGCCCAGCCTCTTTATTTTTACCACCAACCGTACTGAAAACGTACCGAACCCTGGGGTTTATACAGAGGTGTGAACCGAACTGTAAATTTTATGTACCGTTACAACCCTATTTATCATGCCTTATTTTTTCCCAAATGGTCATATAAAACAGAAACAGAAAAAAGAGCAGCTACTAGCTGTTTTGGGTCAATGATTTTAGAATTCAAAGCATCATTACTCATTAGTCAATAGTTGATCAAATCCCAGCTTGATTTGGCACTTTTTCGCCTAGGCGCATGCCACCAAATCACTGCTACAAATCTCGTACTTTCAAGAAAAAATGACTGGTTGCTTGCTGTTCTGTCGTCTGCTAGTGTGAACGTTGGGTCATGGAACATCCTCCTCTCCCCCAAACTCAGCTCAGTAGTAGCTTAGTTCAAGCCACACAAAACAATATTTCATTTTCATGAACCAATGAGAAACTCAAACCCACAGCGGGGAGTCTTAAGGGTCTGTTCATGGGATTAGCAGGAAGGTCATCTCACCTTTCCTCTCTCCTTTAGGGGCTCGATGGTCAAGCTGTCCGCTCCAATGTCCACGATGGTGCCCAGCTGGAACCCATCTATAGGGTGGGGCGCCCAAACCGGTTTCCCATCCTCCATCTCACCACACTGCAAGCAGGAGACAGCACAGACACCATCAGACAACAGGAACAATAAAAAACAACAAGAACTGAATTATAATTGTTTATTAAGATGAAGAGAAAAAAATAAAAGAAGTGAAAAACAATAAAACCAAAGAAAGTTAATGACAATGTTGAAGTGAGTAAAAGATACAAAGAAGACAAATAATGAGAAAGAATATATAAAATAAATTTAATTATTTTCACAAAAAAAAATCTACTGAACCTGATAAAATCTCACCATATGCTTTTTTATGACCAAATATAAACATTTATATGTCACCAAGCGAAATTTACCCTCAAACAGACCTTGCACAAAAAAAACCAGTAAAGTATAAAGAAATATATATATATATATACGTGAAACATGAAATAACGAATGCAAACAATGATGCTCTATCCCCATTATATTTTGATTGGATTTTTTTTTTTTTAACTCTATTAGGAGTAGATTCACAAGTTTCTTTTTCACTTGTTTTTTATTTATTCATGCATATAATGTGAAATAACAGTATCATATTGAAAATACGTTATCAAACTTTAATTTGCTTAGGAAGCACATTTCTATCTTTTTTGTACACAAAACAAAACTAGTGCAGTCTGTTTTGCAGGGTGCAGGGTGTTTTTGAGATGGCGATGGGTAAATTTCACACTTTTATGTGCAAATAAATAAGACATTTATGAAACAAGGAGTGATGACGTATGGTGACTCCAAAGCGTGTCACAAATGTGCTGCTTTATAAGGTTCCTTATCGGTAAAAATGCTGCTGAATCAGAGAGCTGCCTTTGAAGGCTATGACTACCTAGACAGCTGCATTCAGAACGGACCACAGCGGCTGATGTTGTGTCAGAACCCTAATGACTCAGGGCCAAAGCCAAGCCAGGTGCAGCCAGAACCAGAGGCTCGAATACAATCCAGTCTACTTCCACTTATATACAGAACTGATGGACTTGGCTGAATGTGTTTGTCTACTAATCAGGACACACACTGATTGGAACCAAAGACGATTAATTACAAGCAGCTGCCTGAGAGAATTCACAGCTTCACATATTCTCCGCTCACTAGCAGCAAGGCTACTGATCAGTGTTAAATTTGACAACAAATTTTGATTTAGTTTTAGTCATAGTCTTGTGATGAAAATAGCATTTAGTTTTAGTCATTTAGTCATAATTTAGTAATCTGAAATGTTTTTAGTTTTAGTCGACTAAATATCATAAGAACATAGTCGACTAAAATTAGTCAATTTAGTCGACTAAAACGTAAAGGGTGTAAATGTAAATGCTTTTTCATCAGTTCCCTTGAATTATTAACTACACACTTATAAAAACTAAACATTTATTAACTAGATGTAAAATACTGTTAATGTTTAAATGTGAAATATACTTATATTTACACATGATTTAATGTATATTATTATTGTAGGTATGTGACTATAAATATTTCCCATTTAAAATTTTGTTCTAGAAATTAGGTCATAAAACATCTGAATGGTTAAATAATAGTTTGAACAGAGCTGTAAACGTAAAAATACAGTTTTTAAAGGAGATTTATCTCCAGCACTAACCCAGCACACCTACTGTAGCTGTTCCCACTGTGGGACTAAACAGATGATCTGATCTTAATGAGTGAGTTATGTATCAGAAACATTAACGGTACTGATTGGTTGACTACTCTGCTTGTCCCGCCTCTCCATCTCCGCTTAGTAGTAGTAGTGATTGGATCTCTTTCTAACTGGTCCTTTCTTTTCACAAAACTAAATCAGCTTTTGATTGGATGTCGTCCCTGCCAAACATTTTTGTCTCATTTCTATTCGTTGACGAAAATGTCAGTTAATTTCGTCTCATTTTTATTTTTTATGCTGTCTTTATTTAGTTATCGTTACTGATTACTGATGTCATCTCCGAGGTATGAGACAATCTGCATGGAAGAACCCAGTGAAGGTCTTTTGGCCTGTACTTCAACCATTCATGTTTTATTCCACCTCTCAGCTCTCTCAAGTCCAGTCATCAAAACATATCCACAAATTGGCCCATTGAAACCCGACCACAACCACACAGCCCAACAAAATATCTCCAAAATAGAATAAAGCAACTCCAGAAACAAACCTCAATAACACTGCTGACCACAGAAAACCCACACTCTTGTGCATGTGCTGGAGTAAACTGTGGAGCTAGTACTTGACTGCCAACCTTACACCAAATGATTTTCAAGCGAATTCACTGTTGCAGACAAATTTACAGTGCCGGGATAAAATCACGAGTCTTGCTAGAGTCTAGTTGCGATCGTGTCATCTCTATCGTTCAGTGTAAAATGGTTAGGGTTGAAAATTGTAGTTCAGTCCTTTTCTCATCCTGCGTTCAGATAAAATCAACAGTGTATTAGTAATATTGAGATCTTGAGACTTTGTTCACGTCACTGTTTGCATAAGCCATGGCAACAACCAATAGGAGAGCCACAGAAAGCCGCAATGCAAGCGGGGAACGTTTCTGTTAACTCTACCAGGGTCGTGTCTACATTCTCCAGTGGCTTGTCTTTTTTTTTAATGGATTATTCTGAACAAATCACTGCACACACAAAGGTAGCTGTGGCCAAAAGGTGCTTCTGTTTCTGCTCAGCTTTTCTTCCTGTTAAACTCCACCAGAAGCATGATGGGAAATAATCTGAGAAAGAATCTAGTTGCGGTCTTGCGAATAGCGACCCTGCAAGATTCCCAGTCTTTGCAAAATCTTAGATTTCTTTAGATGTGAGAGAGTGTCAGACTTTAGTCTGTTAAAAGTATTTTCAGAGTTTTTTTAAAGTTGTTTAATGTATGGTTAGCATACGTTTTTTATATGTTTCAGTGTCTCCACCAACTACCCACCCACTTTAACTTAACCTGCAGCTACACATGGCTTTTATATCTGCTGACCCAAAGAGCATTTAGAATTGAGCTCAGTACTGAACATGGATAAGAACAGTAGTTTACAATTTTGTTTCACTAATATCCTGTAGAAAATACCTATACACTACTTTTAATTTGTTAATTCAGCTGCTTTAAGGTGTATCCATTGCTGTCCCTCGTTCAGCTTGTCTAATTTCAAAGGCACTGAAAGTAGAAGCAGAATGATAACTGGGACGGAGAAGACTGAAATGAGTCCTCCACACCCCCCCACCCAAAATAGAGGAGAGACTGTTACTTATAGCATACATCATCTGCAATATCAGTTTTAAATTTCAAATATCAAAAATATTATATGATTATGACGCACCTCTACTATATATATCTGACATAACAAAACCATCAAAAATTTACTCATCTATTTATATTGTGATGTAAGTCATCACTAGTAATGAAGCAAACTTTTGTCCAAAATAGAAACAGAACGAAATTATACATTTGTCCAAAAGCCGAAAACTGAACACATTTATTTTGCTATTTTATTTTACAACTGAATAAATTACAAAGCTACCTTTACGAATATTTATTAAACACTGACCAATTTTATATCCCAACAGACAAACTAATAAAAGACATTATGACTTCAAATAAATTAAACACTTATTTTGGCCAAATCATTTCAGTTACATAAGCCTCTTTGGCATGTTCATTTTTAGATGCTCGCAACAATACAGATAAAATCTGTAAGGAAAAAAATAGTATGATATCACAATATTCTTGGAAGTCTATTTTGCATTTATTTTGCTACTTATTTAATTTACTTTATATGCAGGCATCAAATATGCCACATTTTTTGTGGTAAATATTTGGGGTTACATTCCTTTACTTTAATTATATTTTTAATTTTGTAACACTAAAATGTATTTATTAAAATGTATTTAGTTTCTACTAAATGTATAAAACATATTAATATTAAATAAAACTTTATTTATTTATTTAATTGTTCTAGTAGTATATATTCTTAAAATTAATTAAAAAAAAAAAGTGTTCTCTCATATTGCTAAAAATATTGTTATTGCAACAATAGCCTGAAACATTGTGATTTTATTTTAGGGCCATATCGCCCACCCCTAATGCACAGTTTGCAAATTTCCTATAAACCATGTGATTAACATCAGGATCTTAGTATGAATAGCCTGTCTTTTTAGCCATTCTTCCCCAGGGATTTTGTTCTGCTAAAACTGGTCCTTAAGGGACACCATATGCCGAGACACAAAAGGCCTCAGCCCTGGCCCGATCCCAGCTTCCAGAATGAATCAGACTTTCAGTGTCCAGCTATTAATTATTCGCCTCAGGCTTGCCTAAGCCACTTCCCATGCGTAACGAACACCATATTCTCTCCCCAAAGCAGCACAAAGCCACTCAGATCCTCCTCAAAATGTCATATAGCAGACATATCACAACACAAGCACACCGGCTGGCCTGGGGAGGGGGGCAGGGGGTCATGTAAGGAAACGTGAGTGTTTGAGCCTCCAGAGCTTGGTGCTAATTCGGGATTAGACCGGCACTACAATGCTATAATATGAGAAAACAACCTCAGTGTCTGGACAGGGCACCTTGTTTCATTCTGCAGTCACTTGATCCGTTGGGAGTGTGACGTGGAACATTCCACTTTATTAACCTGGGCCGTTACCCACACAACCCAGCAGTGATAAACCATGTGTTCTGCTGCACAGGGCTGAAATATGGCTGTTGTGGAAGGAGAGAGGGGGTAACATGTATAATCCAAGGGAGCTCCTGCATTCAGTTCAGACAGAAATAGTCCTTGTAGAGTTTGTGGCTTTGTTTTAAGCCACAGATGACAGAAGCTTTATGCCAGGACACAGGTATTCATTCATTCACTCTGCCAATGAGCCTGCACACCAAAATACCTATTTACATACACAAATTTGAGCTAAACATAACGCTGCACAGCGGACAACTTCCTGCTTCTTGTGTTGCAATTTGATTGGGTTCCGACTATACATTAAAACATGAGCGCAATATGATGGCTATAAACTCTCTGAAAGTTTCCGCTTATTGTCAAGTTTATTTAAAGCACTATGATAACTAAAGGACAATTTAGATGCATAGCTGCCTCACCACCTTGTTAAACTAGTGAAGACTTCTTTGTTGTTGGTTCTACAAAGCACCATTTTAAAATTATGGTAAATCTATGTATTTTTCTCACTAGAAGGTGCACTTAAAATCCTTTAATTTTTCCACAAATGTCAGTGCACCTTATAATCTAGTGCTTCTTATGTATGAATTTTACCAGTCAGGTTGTAAGGAGCTGTAAAGCCTCTCTGCTAAAGTACAGCTTTATACAGGATTTTCAGTTTCGCTCTCCAGCACTGGGACTGGAGTAGCATTAGCATTAACCACTAACCACTATTTCCCCGTTCAGAGGCGAGTATTATCAGCCTGTAGCCTGCTCCTAACCCCAGCTAACACTGCTGAAGCAGCATTAGCATTATCTGCTAACCACACTAGCTCTTTTGCCGTTCAGAGTGGAATATTTTTGGACTGTAGCCTGCACACTTACCGTGTTAAAACAAGCTACGTGGGACGAACCGCTAGCTAATATCACCCTGACTTACCGGGACACTCAGGCGCTAGCAATTAGCTGATAATGCTAATGCTCCAGACTTAGTGCTGGAGAAATTCAGGAATCTAAGCTTACTGTAAATAAACTAAAGTGCTTTATTCACCCAAATAAACAGTTTTCAGGAGAGAAATCTGTGTAGATGTTCTTTTTATTACAGTTTTCTTTGTTTAGCTTAGCTTTACTTAATTTAGTTAGCCTTATATATTGGTAAGATTAGCAATTTTGACAAAAGATCTTAACTTCACTTGACTATAAGGGTGGAATCACTTTGGGCCCTGCTTTACAATATCGCAGTACCTGAGCCATTATAAGATTTTGATACAATTGTTTTTACAGTCGATACAACATTACACACTGTCAAACTGGAAAATAAATTAAGATTAATTCTACACATAGTCAACAAATTGAGTTTAGGTTAAACACGTTATGCAGTACATATGTTTTAATATATATACCATCATTCCTGGATGATATTAGAAGCTTTTGTCCTCTTTTGTTTTTTTAAATGTTCAAAAGGTCAAGTCTAAGCATGTCATGGCAAAGCAAGTATCAGACATGTGCAAACACATCAGGTTTATTGAGAAAAGGGGCAATACAAGAGGTAGTCAGAATGAGCAGGGTCAATACCAGTGAACAGCAGCAAGAGAGAGAAAATGTACCGTACACGATTAACAGTCCAGGGGTCATACACAGGCAAGGCAATATCAGAGAGCAATCCAAAATCACAATCGGTAAATACAAAAACAGAGTCGACAACAAGAGAGAAATCACAGGCACAGAGAAAACACAAGCAAAGAGAAACGCATCATTCAAGGATAATCCATCAATACTCAGCACAGGTGAAGTGGAGTGAGGGGTTTATATAGGCCAGTGATCAGGTGTTAGTAATTTGGTGATTGACTTTCTGTGTGTAGTGTCATGTGATCATGAGCATCTGTGTGGTGCATCCTGGGTATCTTAGTCTGGAGACTGGAGACTGGCTCGACAAAGCAACCATGTTGTTCTTTTATTATTTACAGTTAGTCTTTTTTCTAAATGATGCAAAACTAAAAAAATAAGCATCAACTGTACCCATTTTGCAGCTTTGTTTAGTTATAATTTTATTTGTAATTCTTACTCAGATTACGTAACTAGCTCAGGTCTAAAAATGCTAGAATAACATAATACACTTTCTGCTAAAAGTAATGAAACTTTCTGCTAAAACAGCTAATTAACTGGCTTCCTGCTACCTGTATCGTTGACACAGCCCTGACTCGGCTGTGATCAGCGCTAAATGAGAAAATGCAGTCAGCTCTCACAAACTGCAAGAGTGAGGAATTTGTTCCAGCATGTATGACATCAGCACATCCATCAGCGGGGTAGTCTTTGATCCCGAAAACAAAAGTCAGGCCTCCAGTGTTCTGGTAAACACAGCGAGAGCACTAACTGACCTGGATTAATAGATTATTAAAGCTGATTACTGTCATCTAGAGACTGTAGCTATAAAGGCAGAGATAGGTCAGCCGTGCAGTGATGACAGCACAGAGATATGCCTTGACACATTTCTGTACTTCAGAAAGCAGGTTCATTCTTCTCACTCAGGGACGGCAGACTGAAGGCTATGTTCTCGGACTCGATATAATGGTCTGAGCTGACAGGACATGTACAGCTGCTCTAAGACGATAATTCATACAAGGATGGTGTGCAAACTATAAATCTAAAAAAAGTACTGTATATATTAAAAAATAAATAAATAAAAAATACAGCAGACAGTATGTTTACACAGGGCATGTAGGAACAAGTAATACTGATACACATTCAAATCTGACAGTCTGATAACATCTAGCACGTAGCAAAGTTCTTATATATATTTCACAGGAACAGGCAAAAACAGAACCATTGTTGGCTTAAAAAAACTGGAAGTTTAAGTGATTTACATACACGCCACTGCACTATTTTCAGATTATGCAACTGAACAAATAAATTATTTTATCAATAAATAATGAAATTGCCAGCAGGATTCCTAACAAAAAAAAATCTATATTTACAAATAAACTACAATTGTAGATTTTAGTTCAGTTTGTATATATACAAAAAATCTATATTTTTGTTTTGATGTTAAAGAAACTTCTTTTTGGAGAAACATTTTCTTTTACTAATCATTTGACACTAATTAAAAAATGAAAAACTAGGGATGTGCCATATCGTATCGTAAGAGATAATATCGGCAACATTATTGAATATTGCGAACAATATTATACACTGAAATATCGTGCCATATCACCCACCCCTAATTATCAAAGTACTACTTTTTACTGTTTTTTGCAAAAGAAAAAAATCACACTGCTCTCGTTCCCATTATATATTTACTAGAGACTAGGGGTGGGCAATATTATATCGTATACAATATATCTTGACACAGAAATATCATGATATTAAAAATCCATATCGTGATAATAGGGCTGTTCTGTCTTAAAAGTAGTCTATTATTCAGTGTGAAGCTTTAGGTGTATTTATTGTATAATTGTTTTAGTTTGCAGTTTATATGCATGCACTAAATATTCTGCAATATTTTTTGCTGCATTATATTATTTTATGCTGTATTATTTATTTTGCCACATTATGATTATATTGTTATACTATTATACTATATTCCTATTTTATTATATATTATTATATATTCCTCATATTTTCGTTTTCCTATATCGCCAAGTATATCGTTATCGCAAAAATACCCTTAAATATCGTGATATTATTTTAGAGCCATATCGCCCACCCCTACTAGAGACAGATTACATTGGTCCAGTTTTATTTATTTTACTTTAATCCTAGATATATGGAGATATTTGGAGTATTATGACATTCTGGATCATTGACTTTTAATTAATAAAATTATGGTATTTTTTAATATATCAGTTGTGTGTGGCGTATGCATCATATCGTATGCAGTAATAAAATGTAATTTTCATTTTGTTGCAGTAGTGGATTCTTGAACCGGGTGCTCCGGTTTCCTTCCACAGTCCAAAAGACGGCACCTGCAGGCTAATTGGATGTCGGATAAAATTGCCCCCTAGGTGTGAGTGTGTCTGTCTGTGTCTGTCTGCCCTGCAATGGACTGGCGGCCTGTCCAGGGTGCATCTTGCCTTCCCCACGATGGCGGCTGGGATAGGCTCCAGCCCCCCCACGACCCTTAACGGATAAAGCGGGTGACGATGAGGGAGTGAGTGAGTGAGTGAGTGTTTTGTCATATCATTATTGCAAAAATATCATGAAATATCGTGATATTATTTTAGGGCCATATCGCCCACCCCAATAAAAACTGACATGCATACTAGAATGTGAACCACCTTTTAAAAGGTCTATTTATAGTGTTTATGTTTTTATTTTGTTTACATAAATAAAGATGCAAGCATTTTTATATATATATGATTATAAGCAACTGTTAAAAAAGTGGCGCCCCCACTGTTCTGATTGTTTACAAAGTATATCTTTCTGCTTAGATTAAATCCATAAGGTTGTTTTTTTTAAACTATAACAGTTTTCCTAAAACAAGCAAAAAACAAAAATCAATATCCCTATATATCTAATTGTGAGCCTTGTATTATGATATGTATCGTATCTCCAGGTTCTTGGCAATACACAGCCCTAGCAATTAATATGTTCATCTTATACAAAATATTTATACACAACAATATTTAAAATTGAAGTATACAAAAACAGGACTGCCTAGCCCTATATGTAACATAAGCAACATATATTAGAGACAAATCTAACCCCAAACAACAATAGAGGTTTCAGCTACATTTAGACTACTTCTGCTACAAGTAGATCACTTTACAATTTGCACTGTCAAGAGGAACAATGTTCTGAATTTCTATTGTACAGATGCTCTATGCATTCTCTGAACTGTGCCTAATGGATCTAATAGAACAGACATTAAAAGGTTATGCTTTTGTTCAAAGAGAATTAAAAGAGTCTAGCCGACACAAGTTTGTTCCCTTGGTGTGGTTCGTTTGTGCAGGTGTGAAAACAGGGCATGGACCAAAACAACCATACGAAAACACAGGAGAGGAGGTGGTCTCTGTGTGGTTCCAAACAAACTCCAGAGCAGCTAGTTTGTGGTGAGAATGTGATCTGGTCTCGATCCGACCCACCTATCAAATTTACTGCACTGGTTTGAGCTAAATGACTGTTTATCAGGCACAGCTGATATATTAGCCAGATTATTACTACTACTTTTACTATTACTGCTCCATGCTAAGCTGTTTTCACACTAAAGGCTGTATTACACTCACGCAACTCCATTTACTACATAACTACAGGAAAGAGCAGTGGCAAATTTTCTTTGACACTTCACAAATATAAGGCCTGTTTTAGAACACAGGACCCTCTTGTTATATTTATTTTATTGCTCCCACACCAGACAGCTCTGACCAATCAGAGGAGACAACACACTTGCATGGTTTATTGGGGATATTTTGCTGCATTTAGGTTTGTGCCTGTGAAAAAACAAAGCAAACCGAAGGGGAAACGCTCCAAATATACAAAATCATCAACTGAACCTGCCTAGAGAAATTAATTACAGGTGTGAAAACTAATTCAGTCTAACAGGGAGGATTTCAGTTTTTGCTGTTTTGTGTAAAAATCTGAACAGTGCAGAGAGGCTTCAGGATTTGCAACAAGAGAACTAAGCTGCAGTATCTGCAATATCAGTCTCTGGCTTACAGATAAGCCTAAATCACCAGCAGGAAATCATCAGTAAAAGATCTGCAACACACAGAAGGTAAATTCATTCCAACATGCTGATGTCAAAGGTTAATAACTGCCAAAGATAGTGCTGTAAAAAACTGGAGATACTATCAGAGAACTAGTGAGCGTCCTTGGCATACATTCGCGTGTGTGTGTGTGTGTGTGTGTGCGTGTACTTGCCCATACTTGCTCTGAATAATCACTGCTGGCTGCTAGATCAATCTATGATTAAGTGAAAGCATGACACAACTTAAACTCATGCATCAGAGATAAAGAGCAGAACACTTAAGCAATCTAAGATGGGCCTCTGAACCTTTTAAACTTTTCTTATCTCTTGATACTTTTTTTATCATCTGATAGTTTTCACATTCTCTTCAGATCTTAGATTCAATTGCTCATATTCTAACTCCAAAAAACAGAACTAATTCCACCTTTTCTGAGTTAATGACTGCCCGCCTGTTTAGCTTGATAAAAAACTTTTCTGCTAAATGCCCACCCTCAATTACCAACTACACGGACACGGACCAACTAAATAAACTGTCATGAAAATTGTTATCAACTTATCCTACAATGCATGGACATGACCTCAATATTTTTGCAGACATCAATGTATTTTGTGATTCTTTGCAAGTTTGTTCACATAAGAATGAATGGCACTGATTTCTTAGCCAATCAATGCATCAAAAACATTTCTTCTGAAATCAAGGAAATTCATAAGTAGATTAATAGATAATAGAATGTGGAACATTGTTAAGGGATTTGACTGCATTCAACCATTAGAGCATAATGAGATCAGGTACTGCTGTTCTGATAACACCTAAAGGAAGTGCTGGGCTGAACTATTAATACTGGTTTTAATTTATCCTCTGATACAGCTCTGGAAAAAAAAAATTAAAAGACCACTTCAGTTTCTGAATCAGTTTCTCTGACTTTTATAGGTATATGTTTGAGTAAAATGAACATTGTTGTTTTATTCTGTAAACTGCAGACAACATTTCTCCCAAAATACACATAAAAATATTGTTATTTAAAGCATTTATTTGCAGAAAATGAGAAATGGCTGAAATAACAAAAAAGCTGCAGAGCTTTCAGACCTCAAATAATGCAAAGAAAACAAGTTCATATTCATAACAGTTTTAAGAGTTCAGAAATCAATATTTGGTGGAAAAACCCTGTTTTTCAATCACAGTTTTTATGCATCTTGGCATGTTCTCCTCCACCAGTCTCACACACTGCTTTTGGATAACTTTATGCCACTCCTGGTGCAAAAAGTCAAGCAGTTCAGCTTGGTTTGATGGCTTGTGATCATCCATCTTCCTCTAGATTATATTCCAGAGGTTTTCAATTTGGAAAAATCAAAGAAACTCATGTTTCATCTTTTACCAGAGCTATATGCATCTTTCATATACAGCCATACTCCTGGAAGCGCTGCAAAGCACTGTGTGGAACAGCACGGCCAAACAGCACTGTAGCATAACAAACCCTCTGTATTGTGAGCTCCATGCAATAAAACCTCAACAGTTGAGTCGAAACTCCCAAGTAAACTCCTCAAATGTTTACACAACATATTTATTTTCCACATAAATGTGAAGAACCCATGCAGATACCAACACAAATCTACACGTAATATTTGAGCTGGACGTTTAGAGCTAGTTAATTGTATATTGATAACTGTATTACAGGGAAAATGCATGTTCTGTGACATCAGCAAAAATCTCTGAATTTAGAAAAACAAGATCTTTAAACACAAGTTATCCACACTCCGAATAACGCTCTGAAGAACAGTCTGCAACAGCTTGGGCTAACTTCCATATTTGTAAAGCAATCACTGAGCCTCACAGGGGAGCAATTACCGAACGAATGAGTCGACCAACCCAGGAGTCTGTGCCAGCCTGAGCGGAATAAAACAGATAACTTAATCAAACAAGATGTGGAATAAACACATAAACAAAACACAAGGGAAATGTCACAGTCTTGACTAATCCTTCACTAATGAAGACATATGAAGTGGTTTAATGCCTCTATTCAATGCAGCTCAAGCATCTACTGCTATAACCTCAGAGCATTTTCTGATATGATTAAAGGTGCATGCTTTATTTAGTTTATCTTTTCCAACAGATGGAGCCTAAGAAACCAAAAAAAAGCACTTATTAGTTTTATTATTAAGTGTAAATGGTTTCTTTGCTACAGGTGTTTCATGGCAGCTGGGTATTCTGTAAACCTTGTACCTCCTTGTTATCTCCTGGATTTGGTGCTTTTTCTTTACATTTTGTGACAATTTCATGATGAACAGACCAGTAGAAATGTATCATAATAAACCTACAAAAAAACATAGGATATGAAATTTGTATTAGCAGGTAATTTTAGAATTATGCAAATTCTTGTGGGAAAATATCATATTCCTATACTTTGTTTAAACAAATGATTTTTAGAACCAATCATTGTGCTTTAAAGAAACCATATAACAAAAACAAAATAACGACTCTTCCCTTGTTTGAATAAATGTTAATGTTTGATGCTGACTTTGAAAATGTACTGTCCATATACTAAAAAAATCAGCAGATAAACATCTTTTTTCAACCATTTTTTGGTAAATCACATTATTTATTTATTAAGTTTATACATGTATTTGCCTGTCTTCTGTACAGTATTTTACAGCATACATATAGGACAATATAACAATACAGGACAGTCAATCAGAATAAAGCTTATTTTTATATAAAAGCCTAAGCTTTTGTCCTATATGTATGCTGAGGTATTTTTCCTTATATTAACTTTACTTTTATACTGTAAGTACTTTAATTAGCAGTACTTTAAAACTTATATGTAAGTAAAAAGCTTGTGTTGATACTTCAACATTTAAATTAGTATTTTAAGCCCTAGTATCTATACTTCTATAATGAACAGCAATACTTTTGACACCTTTGGGTACACATACAATGCACAAATATTATCATCTGGGAGAACATTAAAAAAAAAAAAAAAAAAAAAACGGAGATTGGCTTTTTCAGTATAAATGAGTAAAAGTGTACCTCTTGGTTACCGGTACTGTCTATAACTGGCTCGGCTTGGGGGATTTATTAAGAGGAAATGTGCTTCCACTCAGGGTGTGCCCGCTGGTTGTTTACTTAGTCTTTCATCAGCCCTGCTCTGACGGACTGCATGAAAATAAACATTTGGCACTGGAAAAGTCAAGGACTTTAGGAACTTCCTGAGCTTGACCGTCTTCCCTCAGAAAAGGACATTTAACCTGATTTGCTTGAACTGACCTGAACACAACCTTTGACCCAATGTAGTCTATATAGAGGAACTATATATATAGAGCTTTGTTTAAAACATAAACGTTGGTCAATGACATTTGGGCATATGATCATCCCAAACACACACAAGAGGGCTGTTGTATTCCTCAACTTACCAGTGTTGACACTAAACCCTAATGCTAGGTCCCATCTATGGGAATTTTCCTCATCTCAGGAAAAAGAAAATAAATATTCTGAAAACGTTCAGCAAGGGTTTCACAAGAATGTAAATTAT
The DNA here is from genome assembly GCF_023375975.1 of Astyanax mexicanus. Lineage (NCBI taxonomy): Eukaryota > Metazoa > Chordata > Actinopteri > Characiformes > Acestrorhamphidae > Astyanax > Astyanax mexicanus. Next base: position 50,828,582 of record NC_064408.1, read on the forward strand.
TAGTTCCTATAAAGTTGTTTCTGTACTACTTAGCTTCATTACAGAAAAGCAGGGCACTAAGACCTTGGGTATGAGATGCTGCTGCTGCTGCTCTAAATCTGCACTGCCTAATGGCTAAGACAGTTAGTATCCACTATAGTTGTGACAGGATGTTGGCTAAAAGCTAACTAAAGAGACTCAAAAGTCTTTATTTAAAAAAAAACATAAAATACAGTGCGAAATATAAAATAGTAAAAAATACCATATTACAGTATAAATAAAAGGCACATTAGAGACAATATTACAAGCTATAGCTAGAGTGCTTACGTTGTTCTTATATAGGCCTACTTGTTAGCTATAACGATGGTTGACTGAAGGCTAACGTGACTAGCCAATTATTTTAGTAGACTTTACAGAGAGTGTGTAGGAATAAGTAAATTGAATAAAAGTGCTGTTATTGACAGCTCGTATGTCTTGTGTTCTCTCTTTAATATTTTTAATCATATCAGTTTAAGCCATAGGCTGTTGTAAGTTCAGTAGGTTAATATCAGTGTTCACAATTTAATACATCTCAGTTCCTCAACATGCAGATAGACATAGTAAAACAACAATATGATGTGTTACCAAACCCAGTCAAGAAATCTGTATTTACCAGTAACAGATCTACTGTGCGCCAACCCCACAATTAAACTGACAATCTGTTTGATCAATTTTACACCCTTTGCTACTTTATAACTGAGAGACCCTCTAATTTTTTTCTTTTTTTTAACTAAAAATGGAGATCGATATTTTTAATTCCAATATGATTATTAATATTATTTGCACTAATAAGACAATGGGGAATTTCAGATAACCATAATTAAACATAATGCAATTTATTTGGGCAGTATTTTTTAATAGAAAGTAAAAAAAAAGTTTTACATGAATGAAGAACTGATTTGATATACATTTTATTGATTCCAAATGAAATTTAGAATAATTCAAATGTTAGAATAGTTAAAATTGTTAGATTTTTTTAAACTAAAGCAGCCAAAGGGATCTGTATAAAACAATGACCGTATATAAAGTAACTGGTTCAAAACATGAACATTGGTCTGAGACATTTGGAAATATAATCATCCCAAACACATAATGCTATAATGCTAGGGTTTATTTAAGAGAGTTTTGCTTATCTTGGAAAAAAAGAAGAATTTACATATGAAGCACTTATTAAAAAAACATATCCTACAACTTCCTTCTAAACAATGCCAGTTACTATTTAATATAAATAATTCAATTCCTAAAACACAAAAAATGTTTACTGGTTATTATTTAGCTTCATTACAGAGATGACCGGGCACTAGGACCTAAGGTATATGCTGCTGCTGATGCTATAAACCAGCACTGCCTAATGACTGAGATACCCAATATATTTAAAAGCTAAAAGCTATCTGAGATGCATATGTTTTTTTTTCTTTTTTTCAAAAATATATACATAGTACTAGGGCCCTAAAATAATATCACAATATATTATGGTATTTTTGCGATAACGATACGACAAAACACTTTAAAAAAAAAAAAATAATAATAATAATAAAAAAATCAAAAATACACTATACACTAAATAATACTAAATAAAAAATAAATAAAACATCCAAATATTTCATCTACCATATTATCGAATCAGTTCTTAAATAAAGTACATCAAGCGATCTGCTGGTGGAACTGTACACAACATAAAAGAGTCCACAAAAGTGTCAGCAATTAAACCTGTGTTTTTCTAACCAGCATCTCAGTACCTCACTGACCACCAACACAACCTCTGTAATGATTTTGATTATGCAGGATTTTTAAATAAAATATTTTACTGAATTTGTACAAAACCACCCTAAAATGACTTTTAAATAGTCTAATTAACTGTCTTAATCAGCACCTGTTGATAAAGATATATGCTAGACATATAAGACAACACAAATTCCTTGATTACCATTAGAGAAAAAATATATTTACATCTGTTCACTACAGTTAACTTTTGCAGTTATAGCAATAAAACTATATTATTCATTAGTGGTGAAGAAACCCCAATGCCATTCCAGTAGATTACTGACAGTAGCGACTGCCATCAAAACATGGCAAGTCACCCAGTTTCACAGGCATATAATGGTGTGAAGATCAAGATTGATCGAACATTTAGATTTATACTACCATCTAGATGCTATGATGTTTGTGGGGAAAGGAGTCTCTGGTCAATAGGACTATCCACTAAGAAAGACTGGACTGGATGTCTTTTACTGCTACTAACAAAAAGACTTGATAATTAGGGGGGCCGGGAAAAGTCCGCCTCCAGAGATTATGAACATATTGGGTATGCCACACTTCCAATTTTTATGGGGAATGAAAAAAAAATTAGAGCATTTATTTGCAGAAAATGTAAAATGGCTGAAATAAACAAAAAATGCAGAGCTTTCAGACCTCAAATAATGCAAAGAAAAGTTCAGAAATCAATATTAGGTGGAATAACCCTGGTTTTTAATTAGAGTTTTCATGCATCTTGGCATGTTTTCCTCCAACAGTCTTACACACTACTTTTGAGTAACTTTATGCCACTTCTGGTGCACAATTTCAAGTAGTTCAGCTTGGTTTAATCCATTTGGTAAACCAAAACAACTCATAATTTTTAATAAGTGGTCATTTATTTTTTTCCAGAGCTGTAGATCATAAATGAACATGGACCTTTCATTGCCTAAACACAGCAGGTAGAAAAAATACTTCTTGCAATTACTTTCCGTTATCAGATTTTATTGGCCATTTATGGGCCTGCGCAAATAGGCTTTTAAAAATATATTGGAACAGATATTACAATAAATTTGATTATTAATGGTACAAATCACAGGGCATCTCACAATAAGATGTTGTCCACAAAAAGAATCATGTAACAATACTGTGATTCTGCAATACTTGTTATGCATTTTTTTTCCAAAGCACCACCCTATCAAAATCACAAAGTTATATCAGGCAACCAGTATAAAAATCTGTACTCGCACAGAGGTGCACTTTGAAGTGGGCTTTTTTTTCTTCTAAATCTGAGCTCTGAGCTGTGCCATGTGTCCTCTGAGGCCTTCAAAACCAGTCTGCTTTGTTCTTTTTGGATGGAGTAGACATTAGCACTCCTTTGAGCATTCCTCTGAAACACTCAGCAATGCTGCATTTCCAGCAGCCTGAGGAGATGCTAAACAAGCTTCACACACTTTTAAGGAGGTATAAATAGCAGTTTGTGCTGTGAAATGACTATAGCCTAACTGATGGTTAAGGAACAATAGGGGAAAATAAATTCAAATAAAAATAATAAAAACATCACATCAAAGGAACTTCATAAGAAGGAGACTTCTTATGAACAACACAGCCTGGTTCAGAGGCCAGTGTGTTATGCCACTTTGGGCCCACTCCTCTTCCACAGCACACAAACGCGGATTGTTGCAGCAGATCACTGAGGATTCACTGTCACAGTAAGGCCATCACGTAACTGTGGACTTTGTGTTGGCCAAGGCAGTCATGTGACCAGGGACTGTGTTGGCTGAACACAAAAGGCAGTGATATGTCACGGTGACAATGAGACCAAAGGAGTGGCTAACAAAGAACACAGAAAAGCTCTGAGCTTCATGATCTCACCCAGCAAGACATTAATATGAGGCACACAAATGCAGAGTAATTGTCCTCCTGATTAAATAAAAATACTGGTCTAAAATTGCTACAGCTTTAATGAGAGAGAGAAAATGTGGCTACACTCATAGCTTTATAATAAGCAGAACAGGTTTGGGTTAATAACTAAATTACTTTTGGTGGAAGTACACTGTCAGGCTGCCCAAGCTAGTTAAGCTGGTTAAGCTGGTCAAGCTCTTAATTAAATAGGTTGACAGAAACAGATGGCCAGCTTCACCATGTAGGTCTACTTGCATGACCAAGCTGATAGGTTGGTTGGTTGTTGTTTTTTTTTTTGTTTTTTTTTTGCCACTTCAGCACATTTTTGGCTATTTGCTGCATACACTTGGTTTTATATATCCTGACAGTGTAAAGTTGTTCAAGAGTTATAGCATGATAAAGAAAATATAACTCGCTACATATATTATTACAATTGGGTGTTTTTTTTTTGTGTTCTTTTTCCAAAAAGGTCTTTAATGTTCTTTTCTTGATAGTCTTATATGGCAGGACAGTCGATGAGGATGTGTTTCGTCGTTAGCGGGATCCATTATTAAGTGTCTATGTTTTAGATTAGAGTTATCTACGTAGTGTAGATTGTCTGATTTGATCTTGAGCTGTGCTTGTAGATTGTCCGTCTTAACAATGGCTGAATTTCATGCAGTCTATTGGTCCCACTCTTCTTGCCATTTGGATTTGATGAAGGACTTTATGACGAAAAAAGTGTCTAAAGGTGGGATTGAGAACTATAAACCCACAGTGGCCTGGGATCCCCAAGCTGATAGACTAGCATTATCATTCCTAACTAAGCAAATTAAATAGGTAAGAGCCTCCCACTTAATAATCCTGTATTTCAAAATGTTTTCCATTTTCTCCCCAATTTATAAGGCCAATTAGCCAGCCCACTCATTAGGACTTTCCCTATCACTAGTGATGCCCCCAACAACAGGAGAGTGAAGATTAGCACATGCCTCCTCTGATACATGTGAAGTCAGCCACTGTCTCTTTTCGATTTGTTGCTAAGGCAGCATTGGTGAGTACAGCACACAGTACATCAGCTCACAGACGCCTTGTGCTGAGCGACATTACCCGATGTGTAGAAAGAGCGCCATCTACCCACCCAGAGAGAGCAAGGCCAATTGTGCTCTCAGGGCTCCGGCAGTCGATGGCAAGCTACATGAACAGGATACGAACTGGCAATCCCCTGATCATAGTGGCCATGCTTAGCCCGCTTGACCACTCGGAGCCCATGAGCTAGGTATTTCAACTAAGGAAATAATAATCCTGTATTTTGATTATGTTTCAGCTGGCAACAATATAGTTAATTCCAAAAAATGAGAAGCTACTCACTGCATCAGTTAAACAACCATGTGGAAAGACACATCCTGTGTGTTTCAGAAGAGTCAAATTTAGGGTTGGGCGGTATTGAAGTTTTTCATACCGTCATACCGTAGTCAGATTATATGGCGGTATATGGTATTACCGGCGGGGGGGGATTTATATTATTTTATGTTTGTACCTGTGTTTTGATATTTTAGAATTTGTATTTATAGATTATATTTCCTTTAGCATTTTAAGCTTTAGTTAGTTACCTTCCTATTTCATATCTATTTTTCTGTTTTTATTAAATGCTGCAGAGCTTTAACCGCGCGGATGATTTATTTTTTATGTATATTTTTTTAGCTTTGTACCTGTGTGTACACTATTTATTTTTCGTTATTTTAGAATTCGTTAGATTATATTTCTTTTACCATTTTGAGCTAAGTTTAGTTATTTTCCTATTTTATATCTATTAATCTGTTTTTATTAAATGTTGCGGAGCTTTAAACGCGCGGATGAGATCGCGTTCAGTCTCGCGTTCACGCTCCGGTTCAGTCTCGCGTTCACGCTCGGGTTCAGTCTCACGTTCACGCTCCGGTTCAGTCTCGCGTTCACGCTCCGGTTCAGTCTCGCGTTCACGCTCCGGTTCAGTCTCGCGTTCACGCTCCGGTTCAGTCTCGCGTTCACGCTCCGGTTCAGTCTCGCGTTCACGCTCGGGTTCAGTCTCGCGTTCACGCTCGGGTTCAGTCTCGTGTTCACGCTCCGGTTCAGTCTCGCGTTCACGCTCCGGTTCAGTCCCGCGTTCACGCTCCGGTTCAGTCTCGCGTTCACGCTCGGGTTCAGTCTCGCGTTCACGCTCCGGTTCAGTCTCGCGTTCACGCTCCGGTTCAGTCTCGCGTTCACGCTCCGGTTCAGTCTCGCGTTCACGCTCCGGTTCAGTCTCGCGTTCACGCTCCGGTTCAGTCTCGCGTTCACGCTCCGGTTCAGTCTCGCGTTCACGCTCGGGTTCAGTCTCGCGTTCACGCTCGGGTTCAGTCTCGTGTTCACGCTCCGGTTCAGTCTCGCGTTCACGCTCCGGTTCAGTCCCGCGTTCACGCTCGGGTTCAGTCTCGCGTTCACGCTCCGGTTCAGTCTCGCGTTCACGCTCGGGTTCAGTCTCGCGTTCACGCTCGGGTTCAGTCTCGCGTTCACGCTCGGGTTCAGTCTCGTGTTCACGCTCCGGTTCAGTCTCGCGTTCACGCTCCGGTTCAGTCTCGCGTTCACGCTCGGGTTCAGTCTCGCGTTCACGCTCGGGTTCTGGCAGACAATCTAAACTGTAGTATGCAGAACTATATTATTATTGTTATTAAATTTTCCATTCTTTTAAATAGCAGGATACTTTGATTTTTATTTCTCAGCCCGGACGAGACCCGGCCCGAGGAAAGTAATGGAAAATCTCGGGTCAGTCCAGGCTCCAGGAAATAGTCATCTGTTTTTTTAATACTATTTTTATTTTATATAAAGCTACGGCCTGATAATCACCATATAACAACGTATTACTGTTAACGAAAACGAACGAAATAACGAAAACTGAAAGTGAAAGTTCCCCTTAACTGAAACTATTAAAAAGAAAATTAAAAGTAAAAAATAAAAACGAACTGAAATTACAGATTGAATACCCTAATTTTTGTGTTTGTTAATTTATTTATGAGTGCTGTATCCACTACAGCAGCTTAACAGCGGGTGGGGTTGTGCCGTTTCTGCTCGCGAAGGGGAGCCGGGGTTCAGATACCGGCAGCGCCTCGCGGTCCGCGGAATTGCTTATATTTACAGCGCTCGAGCTAGCTGCGAAATAATGACAGAAAACTCTGAGGAAACTGCAGAATTCTGTACGGTATTAGAATATGAGCGCGAGTGACAAAAAAAAACTGTTTTGTAGAGAAACAGGAGATGAGGAATATTTAAGGAAACAGATGTAACTTTGAGTAACTCACACTGAACACCCCATGCTGCAGGATAAACTGATGAATCTGATCATTTCAGTGGTTGGTTAGTTGTTAGGGATTTATTGTCACTTCAGCACGAATGTGGCTATTTGTGGCGATAATTTTGGTGAAAATTAGTGAAACCTGTAGAGTTTATTGAGTTTTTGCTGTATGATCTCCTCAGTGAGAATCCACACCCCATAACCAATCAGGGAGCTCCAACTGCTTACCCCTCCTACTGCTCTTTCATTGTGGATGCGCAGAATGTCTTAAACGTCCGTTTTTCAAAGTTCAGGTTTGGCACGTCACGTGGTTAATATACCGTCACTATTTTACAATACCGTCACCATATTTAAATACCGTGGTATACCGAAATACCTTCATACCGCCCAACCCTGGTCAAATTATTGGCACGCATCAAGCAGAGAAAACATCTAAGCAGACTGCTGAAACTACTAAAAACAGGTTAAGAACTGCCCATCACATTATTAAAAAGTGGAAGGACATTGGGGGGAGGATATCATCTTCACGGAAGGAATATGGTCGGAAAAAATAAAACCTGGAACGGTTGTGATCGGCGATCACTAAAATTAAATCAGATCACAAAAAAACAACACTAGAAGTCAGGACTATGTTTAATAGCGAAAGTAAGAGCATTTCCCCTTGCACAATGCAAAAGGAACTCAAGGGATTGGAATTTAAGAGTTTCAATTTGCTAGGGACTAAAGATTGGACTCTGGAGCAATGAAAGAAGATCATGTGGTTTGATGAGTCTAGATTTTACCCGTTCCAGAGTGATGAGCAAATAAGGATAAGAACAAAAGAGGGCTGGAGTGATGTACCCATCATGTCTAGTGTCTGCAATATTTCTGATACTCCATGCTCTCTGCTCTGATACTCTGTGTATCTGTACTGGAGGTTAGCTTAGCAAGTGAGCTTTAGAACCAAACACCATGAAAAAAATGTTCTGTTTTTGTCAGTCCAGTTGCTTTATCATTCTCATCTAAATGTGAATAGGTGTAGTTTCAATGTGCACAGTTCACTTAGTCTGTAAATGAAATGACTGTTGCATTTGATTATTTATCAGCTTAAAAATAACCCAGATTTTGATGGTATTGTAGCCACATTCAGACATGCCATGAGCAGCTTATGCACATCCCTGCCCTTTGGTAATACTGTATACCAAGGTAACGTTTTGACACGGTATAAAAAAAGTGAATACTGGACAAATCTAGTTTGAACATATGAGTGTAATATATACTATTATTCAGTCTTTAGCATTTCTGAAGGAGCAACAAAAGTGTTTTTTTTTTTTTTCGGTGCAGTTGCATCATTCACATTAGCCTGAAGTTGCCACAAGATCTAAAATAGAATGGGTCTGATTTGCATAAAGGTCTGAAAGCTTTTGCCAAGATGCTTCATAAGTGTTCAAACATTACAATATAAATAACGAGGTGCTGACAGAGTGACAGCTTCCACAATGCTAACCTTACTAATGAGAGCATTTTTATGTCTGAGAAAGTGACACCAGGCTTCAGAATCATTCTTTATACAGGTTCCCCTTTGGCCTACTAAATGTCAATATGTCTGTTTTTAATTTGTTAAAATCAAAGGATGCTTTCATTACCTTCACACTGTTCATAACATATGGAAACCAGCTAAATTGATTAGCTAGCCTGCTAGCTCCACAGCACATAGAGCTTCCTCAGTTAAAATACAATGTTACCAAAAAGTCATACATCTAAATGTTCAATTCAAGTTATTATCAAAGTGTATGCATGATCATGCGTGTGGTATAGAATAAACTGACAGTACACTCACCCTGTACTTGAACTCATTGACTGTACACCCTTGTACACCAACCATACAGAATCAATTAGAACCAGCAGTGATCAGATTCATTACATCATGGGCCAACTATGAGGGTCTTCTACAAATAACTTGCCACTTTAGGCCTCCTGGAAATCCAAGCGCAGGGAGCATCAACTGGCCTTGCTCTCGCTGGATGAGTAGATGGCGCCTTCTCCCATATCACCAAGGTGATGTCCGTCAGCACTGACATCTGTTAGCTGATGTATCAAAGCTGGGTCACTGCGCTTTCCTCCAAGCGCACTGGCTACTCAGTAATGCTAAATAATTGTAAACACACACTGTAAAGAGGCAGTGGCTGGCTTCACACGTGGAGGAAAAAGGAGGCATGTGCTCACCTGCACTTTCCTAATATTGGCGGATTTACTAGTGACAGTCCTAATGAGTGGATTGGGATAAAATAGAAAGAAATAATGTGATAAAGATATACATTAATGAACGTGTAATTTGTTTATCTAATATATGTAAGAAATGCTTAAATCTCTCATTTTTTGGCCTAAACTGAATGTCAACAATCACAACATGTATCAAGCACAGTAGTGTTGCCAGGTTTTCCGTACATCAATCTCCCAATCTAACCTAACATATCTAGGCAACAATGCCCGTGATCAGACACTGGTCATTAATGGGTTATTTGATGACAAACACAACTGTGCACAGGTCAGTCCTGCCTTCAGGGTGGAGCAACAAAGTAGGTGTCTAAATTAAGCTTCCAGTGAGTGTAAATAATGTTTAAAAATATTAAAAAAGCCTGTGTGTCAGAACCAGTCATGCATATGAAAAGACACACTGCTGTCCTAAGAATGGTCCTTCAATTATATACACTGCAAGATGTCCTAAACAGGGCTTGGCTTTAAAATGTACAACTTTTATGGTGCACATTTTGAGCAATATCCTCCCCTAGAGTTTTAAAACCTGAAAACTATAAATTCCAGTTGGATCAGGTGATCAGCTTGTTCAAGGAATGTGACAGAAGTTTAAGTCACCAGAACAGAACTGATAAAAGAATGCTGTCATCCCAGACACTCCTTCAAAATGCCTATTATTAAATGTTACAGCAAATTTGAATTGTGCATGTTGACAGCTTTGACCTTACCAGCCAAAACAAGTTTACAGTGAAAATCATTTAAAGCTAATTCCAGCCACACCTTAACAACACATAGAGGGGTACAAAAAAACGACAGACCGGTCAGTCACACCCTACACACTCCTTTCACTTTCTTTCAGAACAAAAGTGTGCAGCTTTCTACTTAATTAATTTGAGTACATTAGGAATAAAAGCTTAGATTTTATTTTTCTTTTGGGAGATTCCTGGTCTCCGTCTCATTGATCCTCAGTTCAGTGCAGATTGCATATTTCAAAGTTTTGCAGACATCAGCAAAGCAGTGTTAGATACCTAACTACAGAGCTCACTCCACACATTTCACACAGTTTAAAGATTGACAGACCAGAGGCCTATCCTTTCCAGGTCAAACTCTAATGCCAATAAAAAGACTGTGACTGTGGCATGACTCTGCCAGTAAAAAAAAAAAGATAATTAACTGAGAAGAAGTTTTAAAAGAGTTTTGCTTATGAATAACCAGATCTTGTAAAATAAGCTTTTGAGACTAAGTTAAGTTCCTATACATTAGGCGTAACAAAGACAACAAAATAAAAAATGATATAATAATTGTTCAAATATAACTTATTGAAATGTAAGTAGGGGGAAGTAGGAATAAGTAGTAATGCACTGATGGGTGTATTATCAGCCTATTCGAAGTCTAATATTCAGTGAATAAAGTACCAATTTCTACATTTTATAAATATTTACAGTTTATAAATTGTTAACAAATTTAGTTTTTCACCTGTTTACTAAAACATATTCAAATTATAGTTATATAATGTCCAATATAGACTTAAAGACTTTCAGCTTTCATTTGAGGGTATCCACATTAAAATTAGATTAAAGGTTTAGGAGTTTTTAATGAGACCAAAAGTAATTGGAAAATTGACACAACAGCTATTTCATGGGCAGGTGTGGGCAATCTCTTCATTATGTCATTCTCAATTAAGCAGATAGAATGCCTGGAGTTGATTTGATGTGAAGAAAACATGCAGTCAAACTCTCCATGCAGGTGAAACAAACCATCCTTAAGCTGCAAGAACAGAAAAAAACATCTGAGAAATTGCTACCAGAGACTGTAAAAAAGATGGACACCGTGTCGCCGTTCCCAGTAGAGACCAGAGGAGGGAGAAAGACTGTGGAGAGACAGCCTACTTATTTAAATAAACCTGCCCCTGAGGGCTGCCTCCACAGAGCTTACACAGTCTATGCTACCACCCACACAGTCATTGGTACCACCCCGGCTAGGTGTGACCCAGCCCTTTTACAACAACCATACCTTTTTGAATAGAGCTGAATAACGTTTTAAAAAACGAATTCAATACAATATAAGCAGAGGTTATATTTAAATAAAGGAGGAAGAAAAGGAGGAAACACAACATCTGGTGATGTCCATGGGTTCAAGACTTGAGGCAGTCATTGCCAACCAAGGGTTTTCAACCATGTATTAGAAAATGAAGGAATTGTGTTGCTTTAGGTGTTTTAGATCCTCACATTTTCATGCAATCATTTTGTTCAAACCACTGAATTAAAGCTGAAAGTCTGAACTTCGACTGCATCTGAATTGTTTTGTTTAAAATTAATTGTGGTGATTAATTGTTTGTAATTTACAGCGGGTTTAGGGCTGCCACTATGATCACTATGGTTCGAATCCTGTTCATGTAGCTTACCATCAGCTGCCGGAGCCCTGAGAAAGCACAATTGGCACAATTGGTCTCCCTGGGTGGGTAGATGGTGCTCTGAGAAAAGTTAGAGTTAGAAAAGAGACAGTGGCTGACTTTACATGTATTGGAGGAGGCATTAGCAATTCTTTAACCTTCTGGTGTTGTGGCATTGCTAGTGATAGGGGGAGTCCTAATGAGCGGGTTGGTTAATTGGCCTTGTAAATTGGGGAGACAATAAAATAAAAAATAGAAATGTATCTTTTTTTTTTAAGTCTCTGTCCCTGTCTGTAGTTGATTTTTTACTTCAGGATGGACTGCCAAGACCATCTATCAACTGAAAGGGATCAACACCACCAGTGACACTGCCCACCAGATGTATACTGGATCAGTCTTAATGAAACTGAACATAACTGGACTGAGACAAAATATAGCATAGAAAGCATAGTCTTCCTATAATAATAACAACACAAGAAGAATGTTCAAAATTGTTTCAGACTGTACCTTTTGTTAGCCAGCATTACTGGCAGTCTTCTGAAACACGCTTACCAAATGGAACATTTATTTTCCATTTCCAGCCCCTCAGCACTACTCAACCAACCCCTATTAGGAGGACATTTTCGTATGGCAGTACTGGACACAACTTAATGAGATCTGGTGCATAGTGATAGGCTGTAACTTAAGAAAGTCCACTTCCAAGTGAATGGAATCAGAACAGCTCTGGCGCCACTACTGAACAAACATAGCGATAGTGTTTAGGATGTCCATCAAGACAGGACAGGATTCCACACAAAATGCTGACCTCAGAAAACCCCCACACAGCAGACCAGGCCCGAGTGAGCTGATAGGGTAACAGTGTCTGTTCAGACTATCTGGACTCCCCAATGCTTATGTAGTGCAAGCTGGCAGGACTTCAGACAGGGGATTAGGCAGCAGGGGAAACATGAGAAAACATGACTCATGACCAAAAGAAAACGATAATGAATAAAGAACTGATGATAAAGAACTGAATAAAGACTGCTGATAAACACTGCCAGCCACTGTAGTGTCCACAGCATCCAAATTATGCAGACTTGGTTTATAAAACCATCTGCTTTACAGTTTGTTGAAGTTAGGCATACCGTATAATGTATGTGTGGTAAAGAATCTGGTTTCAATCAGCCTGGTATACACTCACACCCTAATCTACACTCGTCAAACAATGGCTGATGGTTCAAAAGGCCATTTTAATCCAGGATTGGTGAGACTGCATCCTCAGCTTTTTGTTCTTGGCTGACAGAAGTGGAAGCCGATGTGATCTGCTTTTATAGCACATCCATCCCAAGGTTTGACCTCTAGTGTATTCTGAAATGCTTTTTAGCTCATAGCAAATGTGCAGTGTAGTTATCTAAGTTTTTCTAATGTCTTCTTTCAGCTCCATCCAGTCTGATCATTCTTTATTGACCTCTTTTATGAACAATGTGAAGGGTACCTTAATCTGCTGGGCCTGGCCATACTTCTGCAATGTCCAAATAAGTATTGTACTCTACAATAAGCTACAGTAAGTTTAGTCCATTTCTCACAAGTGGTCAATAACAATAACAAACAACAATCTCTCCAGTAACAAATTCTTTATTTAGGATCATTTTGGCCATGGCTAAACAGTGACTTAATAAAATGGGTCAGAGTTTCCTGTAGCTAAAGCCATCTAATGAGCCTGGGCTGAACTCCACAGCAACAGCCCCAGAACAAAACACCTTCATTCATACGTGCGCTGGCACTTTTACACATGGAACCTTTAGTCGCGCAGTTCATGCATTAGTCAGTAGTTGGGAGCAGGAACAAAAATCGTCTACTGTAAGATTTGGGTTACAAAGAGATTAATGTCCAAGGGCCAAGTTAGTCTACAATGAAGGTGCATCATAGCCAAGAAATGTACCGGTGATGTATTTTCCATTCATCATTAACCAGAGTCAGGTGGCCATCTAGATTACGGGAGGTGGTAAATGTTATAAAGCTACAGAGGTGGCTTGTTTGTTACAAAAATGAAGTATATCAAACACTATAGCAAGCAAAACACTTTCATTTAAAACTTTTGCACCAACAAAACATGAATGAATAGCTGGCAGTTTTTTAAGCTCAGCCAGTAACAGCAATGTTGAAAAAGTTTCAGTTTTAGAAAGTTCCTAAATCATGCCAAGTAAAAAGTATAAGTAATGTTTGTTATATTGTATCTGTTTTTATTTTATCTTTGCCCTGGAAGCTTTCTATTTTGATGAGAACCCAAAAAAAGCTTTCTCTTTAGAAAAAAAAACAGCGAAAACTAACCTGAAGACCAAAGACAGTCCGACTCCCTGACGGCACTGGATGTGTCTGCCCCCTTGACTTCCACCTGAACTTTACACTGGGCAATTCCTCATTCGCTGACTGAGGTTGGCGCTCAGGCTGCGAGGAGGCCTAAAGCATGTCGCAGTCACGGACTACTATTACTTCAGCCTAAGCAGAGTCCCAGGCCAGGTTGCTATAGTGATCAACAGGCAGAGGCCGGGCTGATTTGGATGTGGTCAGAGTTAAACGGAGGCGGGGAGGCAGGTGAATACACAGCCTAATGACAGAGCTGGGCAGAGCACAAAACAGCAGCAGAAAGCCTCTCCAGAGACAAATGTGGACAGACAAGTATAGACAGACATACTGTCTAATGAAGAGCTAGACAATTATATGTAACAAAGAGCAAAATACCGCATTCAGTTTATGTATGATGTTCATGTGGGTTTATGTACAATTCAAATGTAGGGCTGGGCAATGTTTTACAAATATTAATATATTCAAGACTATTTTATAAACAGTATAAAAATGCTTATAAACTAACATCACACCTGTTACAGTTACAAGTTACCATTTTTGATCAATTTCACCATGCCGAACAACATAATCCACTGCAGTTTACTCAATCAGTGAAATGCCATGAAGAGTGTAATAAACATCAACCTTGTCTTATGTTTATTACTAGCAATATTTACATGTAAAGTATATACAAGGTGCATATACACAAGACACATACTTAGATGTTTACTACACAAACATACAGCATGCTGTGAATTATGGTGTTATAAATAAATATTAATAAATACTAATATCATGCAATGCTATTTCTCTTAAGAATATCAAGATATGATTTTTTTTTTTTTGACAGGCCACCTCTTAATATGCCTTATGTAATACACAATCCTGGCTGAAGCACTATGCATAACTTTTTAACATTTGCCTGAGAGATGTTTTTAACTGTGTGGGCTTTTGTGAACTCACAATTCCAAACTGTCCCACTTGTTTCTGGCAATTATTTTCTCTCTTTCCCACCTCAAGTCCAGGTACGTTTGTCATATCTAATTTTACACAACCATTTCCCAAACTAAGTACTGAACTAATTGTTTTGATTACTATACTATTCTATAGTAGGCTAAAATATGAAAATAAGCTCTACTGTGGATAGAGATCTGCTTAAAAAAAGCAACCTGGCCTGAAATAAAATAAAAAACTTTAGTGTAAGCTGGAAGTGTTGCAGTCTGAATATATAAAAACGTGTGGTTGTTTTTGTGACATGGCAAAAACAAGTCTTTAAACACGTAAATGGTGTGTTTTTATCAAATGCAACCATGCCTAAAATCTACATCAAGAGCTTACTATTAAAACATCCAAAGTTGACTATGGTTAAGCAAAAGTCTTTAATAAAGAGCAGAGAGAATTCAGGTGCAGCAGCTGAATGACTGAAATGACACAAAAATACTATCAATATTGAGTCACAGATGAAAGATATATTAGTCCATTTGGGAGTCAGAAAGACACATGATTTCTGAATGAAGGTAGTGTCAAATGTGTGGTGTATGTTAGCTCCATGATGATGTGATTGGGCCTCTTTAATTTATTGTTGTGTTTTATTGTTTAATGATTTAAATCACCTTTTTTCAGTGTCAAAGAGTCGATATATATTAAAACTGTTCCACTGGAAATGTTTGGGTGGAAAATTTAGACAGTTACACATACTGTAAATCATGACCACAATCCAAAGACCGAATAACAGAATGTAGAGATATTTCATCCCTTACAGAGAAAGGGGCCAGAAAAAAGCAGTAGTTCCTCCAAACAGAAAGTTCTCAAGCAGCTCAGAGAGATGGGATGTGACACTAAAGTCACACTCAAAACTGATATTTCAGTCTACTGTCAACTACAGAGCTGGAGTGTGGTAATACACTATGCTAAGAATGTCTTTAACATATCTGCATCAGCCCACTCCTCCCCATTTTGAATTCACTATTTATGCTATATTTTAAATTACATACTCCCAGAGTGGTGTCCCCAATCAGCAATAATAATAATAAAGATGTAATTTGTGTCTTTTCACATAGAATTTGAGTGGCTTGGGAAAAAACAGCAGAAAACTAAAAAATGTCTGCAGGAAAAGTTGCTCAAAGACATATTAAAGCACTAGAATCACAGACAGTGTGTTGTGTTTTGATGCTTTACTTTAAAATAATTCCAAACTGCAGACTCTACATTGTTTTGTTCCCTTATGAAAACGATCCACAATGCTGCAAGTTCTCAATAATCCCCTTTAATTGTGCCCAGAAGGCACCACAAAATCTGCTGATAGCCAATAAAATCATACAAAATCAGTCTGGAAAACACCCCATCCCTGATCTACAGATAAAGTGAACACATATATGCCCTTACCCTAATGAAGTTTATGAATAATTATCAACATAGTTTAACATGTAGGACACTCTTAAATATTAACACATTTTTGCACAACTTCCAGCACATCCAGGCCTCATGAAATCTAATCTGTTATTAACACTAAATTCTCAACACCTGACTTCCTCACATTCGTTGGTTTGCTTTACAACCAGCCTTCAGCCCAGGCTGAACAGCTGAGTCACAACACCTAGGTAACCGCACCTGTAGGCGTGTCATGGTGGTCAAACAGGGTAAGGTGACGCACTCGGTTTGACAGCCTCCATAACCCTCATGTTAAAATCAAACACAACTCTGTCTGTGGAAGGTAAAACAGGCTGTAACACTATCCCGGGGGACAACATCACCAAGGTGGCAGCCGTTTACAGTGCAGAGGCTTCTACTCTAAAGCAGAGTAAAAAAAAAACTGCTGAGGTGAACCCAAGGTTGCTTTGCTCACTTCAGTTTGTGTGCAGTATGACGTTAGCTTAGCATTTAATGAATTTAGCTTCATGACCCTTTAGAATAAAGTCTATGAACAGAACTAAAAGGAGCTATAATTTTGTCTTACAGAATAACCAGAAAGAGACCCAGTATCTGTTTAAGTCCTGAAACTGAGGATGAGCATGTCTTCATTGCCCTTTGCTCTGCAGTTATTTTTACGACAGCCAGAAGATGAAAGGAAGAGCAGGTCCTCTCACTATGTCCAATACTTGTATGTCATTGCACCCATAAAACAACAGCCATGCAAAATGTCAGGGTAAAGGTTGTGGCTGTGGAAATGGAAAGGGAAAAAGTTCAATAAGACTGCCGATTAATAGTTTTTACCTAACAATAAGTATAGCTCCGACACTCTCTGACTGCTATGAATGAGCAAAGCCTTTTATACAACCTAAAGGCCGAACTGGACCTTCTTTCACATCTAAACACTTGAAAGTACCATTGTGACAATAACTTTTTAGAGCTTTATGGATGAGTGAAAGCTAGAACACAGAAATGCAAAGGCCTCCATGTTCATATAAGCCACCTACAAAAAAAAAAGCAGTGCTGCTGAGCCAAAGTAATTCTAACACAATTCAGTGCAGATTAATCTCAAAAGTGTCCCCTAAATAGTGCAAGCTATAATCAGCAGATTGCTGGTTTGATCCCCAGTGATTCCACAGTCATCAGTGGCTGGGAGTCCCTGAGAGCAAATTGGCTTTACTTTCTCTTGGGGGGGGTAGTATGACCCTACTTAGCACAATGATAGGCAGCTAGGTCCAATCAGCCTTCGTTACATGTGAAGCTATTCGGATACACACATTAAACGCATTAAATATATATTAGCCCTAATTAGGAAAGCACTGATAGAGAATTTGTAAATCAATGCTAATACCTAATATTTATTATGTAGACAATCCACTGATACCAATATATAAACATTCGGAATTTGAAATTAATTCTACCTGGATCCGCATTATAGAGAAACAATAACTATAAGCACTGTAAAATGAATATGAAAAAAATATGCACTTATATGCAATAATACTACAGTGCAGTAGCCCAACCTCACTTAACCATTCTGTTCTTCCACAGTAAAACATACACTGACATGCTAGATGCCATGTGACACGACTTTTGTCATGTCCCATGGAAGCTTACAGCTGGATGTGATTTCTGTTACATTGCTTGTCTGTTCGCATAGACAACCCTGGCACCCACTGGCCTTGCCATGAGCATGCTGGCCAGCGTTCAGTCTCATCCACAAGAAAACATCTCAAAACTTATAGTAACAATACAAGTGCGGGAGTTCCCAAAGCATCGCCTGAAGTAACACTATCATAAATTTACACCCTTCTTTCCCAAGACTTTTGGCAGTGGGTGATGATTACCAAAATGATTTGGTAATGATTTGGTAATGATTGTGACCGGCAGCATCTAGCTAAAATTGTCCATGAGAACAGACAAACGACTCAGAAATCAATAATCACATACACATTCAATGCGGGAGACCCCTAACACACATCTAAAGCAAGACAGTAACTTACAAGACTACAGACTACAACAAGACAACAAAACAAGACTACAGTACAGCGCCAGGGACATGACTTTTGGTACTCATGGAGAAAAGTATCTCAGACACACTGTTCAGGTAGCTGTGTGTGGATAAGCAAAGTCAGGCCGGGTGGATGTATGGGGGAGGAGGGACACTGAAAACAAGGCAGCATCAGCTGCTGCAGGGATCTAATCTGCTCCGCTGCCGTGCACTCAGCCCTGCTGCTCACAGCAGCGTGGGAACGAGCATCTCTCTCTCTCTCTCTCTCAATCTCTATCTCTCTCAATCTCTCTCTCTCTCTCTCTCTCATACACACACAATCTCCCTCTCTCTCTCTCTCTCTCTCTCTCTAATGTTGCAGCCACCATTGCCCTCGTCCCAGCGCTGTGCAGCCGGACCGCACAAACAACAACCAGGAGGGTCGACAAACAACGGTGTCCATCGGCCCCCGTGTCCACACACACACACACACACACACACACACACACACACACACACACACACACACACACACACACACACACTCTCTCTCACTCTCACTCTCACTCTCTCTCTCTCTCTCTCTCTCTCCCTCTAACAAACACACCGCCTGCTCCTCCTATCTTCCTGCCACCGGAGCGCGAGCTAACAGAGCCCGGGAGCGCCGGAGCGCGCTTACCTCGGTTCACTGCTATCCCGTGATGCTGCGGTGTGCGTGTGCGCGCGCGCTGGTTCACATTAACCTGTAAAGCGCGTGTTTGGGGGGGTGAAGGGGGTCCCGGTCCCGGTCTCCGTCTCTCTCTCTCCCGGTCTCTCCGCTTCCTCCAGACACACGGAGCCTCCTGGGCCAATGGAGCGCCGTGACGTCAGGGGGCCGGGACCGCGCAGCAGCGTCGCTGCGTCACCAGCAGGGCGCGCGCTCGACGCCGTGCACGCGGTCTCGGTTTGGAAAACGGCCCGGTGTGAAAACAGTGAGGAGATTCTGCAGCTAAAAATAATAACAAACCCGTCAGAGAAACCTAAAGTACATCTAGTACACCAGAGAAAACTCACAGGAGTACAGAGTAGAGGTCTGTGCGGGACTGATTTAGAAACCCGTTCCCGCTTGGTTTAGTCCCGTTATCGTCCGCTCCCGCCAAAACCGAATTGAATTAATTAAATTACTAGTTGAAGTGTAATGTTACTTATGTATTTATTAAAACAACAATATAGTGCTGGATATCAATATCCTATTTCTTACCACAGTCCAAACACATGCTATCAGGTAAATATGAGATGCTAAAATTGTCCCATCGGTTTGTGTGCGCGTCTGTGGGTCCATCCTGGTCTTCGGTATTTATCAGTAATATCTTGAGGGTTTTTCGTTCCTTTCATTGGCTATTAACCTGAAACTGCTTCCTTTTTTTTTTGCAGCTTTCCTTGCGCCACTCGTGTGTCTATTATACTCAAGTTCGGATTAAAATTTAATTTCTTTGAGTTATTCTCAGTGCTGAATGCATTGTTCAAGATTGAAGCATCGATTGCAGCCAGATCCAGAATCCTGTAGTAGAGGTAGATTTAGGCCTGTACAAAGGATGAAGGGATTGATGCAGGAATAAAAAATATGTATTTTTTTTTATTATTCAAAATAATTCAATTAAACAAATGAATACATGTATTATTATTATTAGTAGTAGTAGTAGTAGTATCATTATTATAATTTATTTTTTAAAATTATTTTTATACATTTTTTTATTTTATAGCTTAAGTTCATAAGTCAGAAACGTGGAGTTTTTATGGAATGTGTTTGAGGTAAAAAATTAGCCACCTTATGCAGAATTTTTTTTTACATGTATATATGGTCCCACTTCCGGTCCCACTCCACTTCCCATGAAACTCCCGCTCCCACCACTAACAATTGAATTCTGTCCCAAGGTATTCTGACCAGTCCAACAAGTGCAGACCTTAGTGCAGAACATCAATGGTGGATTGGTTAACTGGTGTGGTATGGAGAGAAGGACTGGTTAACTAATGTGGTATGGGCAGAAGGTATGGGGAGAAGGACTGGTTAACGGGTGTGGTAAACAGTGGCTCAGGACATTTAAGCAATATGTGCTTACAGCTGTTTTCAGCAAGTCACCACTCATTACCCAGTGCATTGCACATTTTTTGCTTTTCTTACTCTTTTGCACTTGACCCATTGTTTAAGAAGTTTCCTAAATAATTAATAAATTGAGTAAAGCTGACCGAAGCGCAACAGTAAAAGAGGTCTGCGAGACGGTTCCAGAGCAGCACACAACTGTAAAAGAACTCTGCTATACAGTAGCTCTGTGAGACAGTAGATGAGCAACAGCAAAAGAGCTCCGCGAGACAGTAACTGAGTGCTACAGTAAAAGAGGTTGCGACATAGTAGCTGAGCACCGCATGACAGTAATGGGCTCCGTGAGGCAGTAGCTGAGCATCACAAGACAATAAAAGAGCTCCGCAATACAGTAGCTGAGTGACGCAAGCCAGTAAAGGGCTCCGCAAAAGGGTACCTGAGCATAGTGAGACAGCAAAAGAGCACCGTGAGATGGTAACGTCAGGAGACAGTAGCTGAGCACCATGCGACAGTAAAAGAGTTCTGCGAAACAGTAGTTGAGGGCCGAGTGCCAAAAAAAGAGCTCTGCAAGAGGGTAGCTGAGTGTTGCAAGACAATAAAAGATCTCAGCAAGACAGCAGCTGAGAAGATGGTAGCTGAGCATCACAAGACAGTAGCTTAGGACCACACGACAGTAAAAGAGCTCTGCAAGACAGTAGCTGAGCCCCGGGAGACAGTAACAGACCTCCATGACAGTAGCTGAGACAGTAGCTAAGCGCGGCATGACAATAAATGAGATCTACGAGATCTAGTGTTCTTACTGTTGCTGCACTGTTTTACAACACTCACATACTACACCTACTTTTCATTGCGAAAAGTGGTTGAAATACGTTATTTTCTCTCAGGTCTTGAAACAGGGCTCTAGAATGTGGCCAACTTGGTCACACGTGCAACCAGAAAAAAAAGCCTCTGTGACTTTGAAAGTCTCCCTGTGGTTCAACAACCGACACACAGGCCCATATCACAGCCTTAACCAGCCAGAGACAGTGAAGGATAGAACCACATGGTGATATACAGTGGGGAAAATAAGTATTTGAACACCCTGCGACTTAGCAAGTTCTCCCACTTAGAAATCATGGAGGGATCTGAAATTTTTCTCTTAGGTGCATGTCCACTGTGAGAGACATAATCTAAAAAAATCTGTAAATCACATTGTATGATAATGGATTGACCAGTGCTCTGTGAGATGTTCAGAGCTTGGGAAATCTTTTTGTAACCTAAACCTGCTTTAAACTTTTCCACAACCTTATTCCTGACCTGTCCTGTGTTCTTTGGACTTCTTCATGATGCTGTTTACTCCCCAATATTCTCTTAACCAAACTTTGAGGCTGTCAGCAGCTGTATTTGTGCTGAGATTAGATTACACACAGGTGGACCCTTTTTAGTCATTAGCAGTCATCAGGCAACTTCTAAATGCAGTTAGTTGCATTCAGATAAAACGGGGCTGAATACTTTTGCACACATTTTCCATTTATTTATTTGTAAAAAATGTATCACGCATAATTTACATAATTTTTCCACTTCACAATTGTATACCACTTTGTGTTGGTCTTTCACATTAAATTCTAATGGAACATATTTATGTTTGTGTTGTAATGTGACAAAATATGGAAAAGTTCAAAGATTATGAATATATCAGCAAGCCACGATCTGTGAATCATGTTACACAGGTACGAGAAACAAGCATCAGCTGATTTGTTAGGAAAAAGAGCGTTTTTATGTATGGCTGCACGTATTTAAAGGCCCATGTGTTTTTATTCTCAAGCTTCTCTCTTTCTGTGGTTGGTGGTCTTGGTAAGCAGAATTTACATATAATAACCAGGATCTCATTAGTTATTTTCAGTACCTGAGGTAATCCCCATGGGTTGCCCACACCAATTTATTGATCATCAATTTTTAAGTGCCCTGGTAATTCTACGCTAGCCGTCACTCTTGCTTTCAGCCCTGAAAGTGATCTTATGTAAGGCCGAAAGCCGATCCACACTCGTTAGGTCATGCATGTCGGAGCAGGGACATTCACAACCGTTTGAGCTTGACAATAAATGGGGTCACAGCCTTTTCCCTGGTCCTCTGTCTGTTCTCCAAGACAACGGCTCTGCTTAGTCATTCCCAAAAAAAATATACGAGAGAGAGAGAGAAGAAAGCACCACTGTTTTGGCAGATGCTGCAGAGACCGTTTACATTGGTCCATCTTGACTAGTCATTACCGTGCACTGGCACAAGCTGCACAAACAGCTTTTTTAGGCCCTGACGGAAACACTGACAAATGAAATCACCCGGCGGATGTGGAAACAGGGACACTTGACTTTTTCAGGGACCAAGGAAGGCCAGCGGTATTTATCTAAGCTGTGAGATGCTGAATCCCACTGATCCGACTAAAGCTTTTAAAATTGTAATACTGTTGATGCTGTCCATTATTGCGCTGAAAGCTGGGCACATCAGCAGCTTAGCTTTATTTGCCAGGTACACTCAAATAGTGTGTCATTCATGCCACACAATAAGACCCACTTCTTTTCCAGGCATAAAAAACACCTAGAAAATCCCTCTGCAGTCGAAGAAAACCTAATCTCCGAAACTCATAGAGTTAAAAGAAGTTTTTATTTTCAAAATATTAAACAGGAGAAATGTATTTGTGTTCAGCTTAAGAAACGTCCATGTAAAATTTCACCAAGATTGCAGCTCTTAGCTTGGTATCTTTGCTATCGTAATGACAGGAAAAGTACAGAACTAATTCTCTTAAAGGTCACCTTCCTTCGTTTTTTCTTTCATTTTAAAATGTCTAGTTGTGGTCTCTAGTATGAATGAATGACATGTGAGCCGTTTTTGTAAAAAAAAAGTGCTCAGGTGTCTCTGTATAGCTCTTTTTTAATGGACTGTTTTAGGGGTGTGTCCAAAATGACCGGATTCCAGCTTTGCTCATGAATATTCATACATGCAAACAGCATGCAAATATCTCTCCTCTGATTGGCTAGGAGCACTGCGACGCCCCTCCACCGCTCTGCCGCTCACTGCCTCCCACCTCCTAACTGATGAGCGGTGATGTTGCGTCGCTTCAGCTCCGCCTCTGGGAGTTTCTCGAGCCAAGGTGGGCTGGTCTGTGAGTTTCTGCCTACGTAGGCAGAAAGATAATTCAAAATTCACCCGTTTTTCGGAGGGGGGGAGGGGGGATTTCTTTGCTTAGCTCCTGCAGACAATGGGGGCTGCAAAACAGTTTAATGTGCAGGTGTACACATTCAACTCGGAGAGACCTACTGTATTCCACAAAAAACAAGAAAAATCGGATTTTCGCGGAAGGTGACCTTTAATTAATCATGGGTGTGTTTTGGGAGTAACGTGAAATAAACAAAGCACTCCCTTTAACAGCCAGGTATGCTCTGCCTTTGGCAGATCTATATTTTCAAAAACAGCACTAAATTTTAATCAAGAATTAATGTTAAGGTTGGTGTCAGAGGAAGTTAATTTTGTGTATTTTACACATTAAAATTCCACTGTTATGACTTCTCAAAGAGTAAACTTTTCTTTCATTTAGAGCGTACCTGGCTCTTTCATTTCCTTTAAGAGCCAAGTGCGCTCTGACTTTGGCAAATTGGTATTTTAAGAAGCAGCGCTTCTGTGCTTTTCAGCAGAGGAAAGTGACTTGCTCGTTCACGCTGTGAAGGTGCACAAGCAGGTGATTTACGGGAACAGAAATGTTATTTTATTCTTTATTCTGTTTGTTGATGTGAAAGTTGAATTTGTGCACTGCTGCGTGTGTACGAGTACATGGCGTACCTTCTTTAGAAGAAAGCAATCAACTTCAAAAGGGTGACTGTTGTCAGGGGTTTAATCAGTTGTAGTCAGTGGCACACTTGTTTTCCACTGCCTAGATAGCAATACTCCAGAAATTTACCTGAGCACATCTCACTTCCAGCCCACCAAGCCCATCAGCGTAGATATATATTTATAAGCATCAATGCTATTTAGAAAGTTTTCACACCAGCACAATTTGATCCGGTTAAAAAAGACTATAGTTCGATTAAGCGGGTGTGAAAACAGTAATTGCAGTTAGGTGTGAATCAAAACAACCGGACCGAGACCACCTCCTCTAGCAGGTATCGGTCCGGTTGTTTTGATCCGCACCTAAATGCGATTATTCTAAACGAACTCTGGAGCGGTTCGCTTGTGGTGAGATTTGGTCTCAATCAGAAAAAGCTATAAAATATACTGGTTTTATTTGAGCAAAACTGCTGATTAAGTGCAGTTTAATCTGATATATATTAGCCAGATACCACAGCTATGAACAAACGCTGTCTCTGCTAAGCAGTTTCAGAATGAATTATGCATGTGCGCGTTTTCTTGCTCACAGCGATTCTGTTTACTACGCCTGTGCTGCACGTTCCATTGAAAACACAGTTTGAAAGCGCAGAGTTTCAGCGTTGTGTGTTAAAGTAGCTTTACACTGCACAGATATACGCACTGGAACACAGAA
The DNA here is from genome assembly GCF_023375975.1 of Astyanax mexicanus. Classification (NCBI taxonomy): domain Eukaryota; kingdom Metazoa; phylum Chordata; class Actinopteri; order Characiformes; family Acestrorhamphidae; genus Astyanax; species Astyanax mexicanus. Next base: position 50,853,460 of record NC_064408.1, read on the forward strand.
TCTTACACTATATTTACTTTCTTGCTCCTGCGCCAGACAGCTCTGACCAATTAGAGGGGACATTGTGCTCATGTGCATTATTGGTGCGTTTACATTTATGCCTGTGTGGAGAACTAACAAATTTATCAACTGATTGGACCATAGAAACCAACTACTAATGACACAGGCGCAAGGTGTGAAAATAGTCTGTTGGTGGGGTGTAAGATAGCAATGAGCATCGCAACATACCTTGCGCAGAGTGTAATATAGGGCCCATGGACTCTATAAACCTTATTCCAACAATCAGCAGCTATGAGCTCCTCTAAGCAGCTGTCTAGTGTGAATAAAGATATATCAAAGAATCATGATATTTTGGTTTGCAACACTGTGTACATTTTTAAAAGCAGCACTATATTTTGATTGAGAGTTTATGTTAAGGTTGGTGTCATACAGTTAATTTTGTGTTGATCACAGCATTTTACTTAAGATTCCAATGTTATTCCACGTCATAAAAAGTCAACTTTTCCGTAACCGCTGTTTCATGAGCTGTATTGCTTTGTCAACATCTTGCCAATGCACAGCCCCACTGTCTAGCACTCTTATATGTAAAAATGTAAATAATTGATGCTCACAAAGCAGGGGGAATATATAAGAAAATAGTAAAAGGTGTTTCCAGGCTTACTCATGAAGTCTTGAGTTCTACAAAACTAAGAACACTCTCAAAAAGAACTGATCATAGAGAGGTCAATCTTTTCAAACCATCATGAATATTTATCTGCCTCTGAGTGGTGAGGCACTGTTCAGCCTCACCTGCACAAATAGTCTGTTTATGGAAGAATAAAAGGTAAGCATTTTACTATGTCATATTACTATGTCAAAAAAAACTGATCAAGTTAAGTTAAAAAAAAAAAACTTCATACATGAATATATTTAGGTGCACAATGTAGGTGGGTTACTGTGACAAATCCATATTACACTGCTGTGCCTATAACTAATAACTATTGCACCTTGTCTTCAGTGCTGTTTTTTTTTTTAAACAAGAAACACGGTCATTCTTCTGAGCTTCGTCTCAAGTATTGTAATGAACTTTCTCATTTTATTACATATCCATATGTAATAATTATATAACAATTATTGCAGACAGGTAAAGAATAGAAAAAAAAGCACTCGTGACGGACACTTCAAATGCTTGTATTTGTAGGAACTAAGGCAGATGTGCACTCTTGCATCTCAAATAGTTTAATATCGAAAATGAAGTCCACCTACATGTGGTCACATCGTACAAAGCTTCGACAGGCACTGACTAGCAACTGTGTTATGCCATGAGGATTTAGATGTTTATAAAAAAAAAAAAAAAAGAAAGAAAAAAAAATCCAAATTGTTTTGGATATTCAATCTAAAAACAGCAAATTCTTTTCTACAGTCAGAAGCATGAGTTGAAGTACAAACGGAACAGGACATTGGACAGTACTGTAGCGAATCCTGCAGGCTTACGAAGTGACCAAGGCCATCTGTCATCTTCATGAAATCATCTTATGGACATTTTTTTTCCTTTTTTTTTTTTTCTATAACCCCACAAATGGTGCAAGAGTGAGAAGTGAGATGAGGAGACGTCAGTTCCACAAAGGCAGCAATAAAACCCCCAAAAATCAACAGAGAAAACAAACAAAAAAACCTTCCAGAGTATGTACACGTGTTTATTTAATACAAATTAAAAATTGTTCTTGCTCTTTTGTTAATGCAGGGGGCTGGGTGTGGTGGAGAAAACGGAAACAGTTCTCAGAAGAAGTAACGGCAGAAACGTCCAGCAGCGTACAATCACGGAGAGCCCTGACTTGCCGCCGCCGCTGCAGGAAGTGGGGCCAACAGGACCACGTCATAGTAAGAGCATAGCAGCATGGGGCAGAGTTCACGAGCTGTTCGGTGGAATTAGATCAGCCGATTCTAAGGCGTCTCCAACGTCCAAGTCCTCACAGGGACTGTCACAGGCCTCTGCCAGCCCAGAACTTTCCCTGTCCAGTTGCTGTTGAGATTGAATCTTCAGGATGAGATCCTTGATCTCGTCACGTTTAGTTTTCATTCGTTGCTGAGGAAACCAGTCCAATAAGTTCATAGGGAGATGAAAACTTGGCAGAGGATTCTTTTGGAAAGAAAATACAAAAAGATCCAGATTTAGAGAAAAAAAAAACTCCATATAAAAGAAACAACTTTAACACAATGGTTATAATTTGCCCTTTTCAAAACCCTGCAGATGATGGCTAAATATAGAGCTCTGCATTATCAAGCTTTCAGCCCAGGAGCATTATTTTGCAAATAGCACAAGAATATTAGCATGTTTCCACTAGTCTTCTAAGCATATGCTGAGCAAACACTATGTAAACATTTAATAATATTCATAATAATAAAAACGTGTTTCTTATTTTTTTATTTTTTAAGGTTACATTAAAAAGAAGTTAACTGCATTAAATAGCAATCCAACATGGAAATAATAAAGAACACAAAAAAGGCACTAATTCTACACTATACTACTTCTAATACGCATTTATTTGCATGGCTTTCAGAGCATTTGACAGGCTAGCAAAAGAGCTGGGAAACATTATAACATTGCACCTGCTACACAAGTTACCAGACCTTGTGTGAAATGTGTCCAGAAAACCGTGTGGATTTATTTATTTATTGGGGGTTTCTGGAGGGATGCCACTTAGCATCCTATATTTTGCATTTATTTCACCATCCACAACAACATGCTCGATCATCCAGTGCAGTTTGCTGACTCAGTAAAATACCACAGAGAGCAACTATTTTAGGATAAAATAGATTATTAGGTTATCATTATTTTTTTTATCATTATTATTTTCTAAAAATAAATAAATAAATAAAATGATAATGATATCTTGCTTGCAGTGAATTAACTCAAACACTGGGAGCAGGTCATGCAATTTAGTATATTCAGTTGTCTTGGCCCTTATAGTTATAGTAATGGTAATATGAAAACATACAGATGTGAATGTTTCTGTGGACATATTGATTGTCAGAATAGTGGCACAATAGCTCTACAGATGATATGGAGTCGCTCAGCACTAACTGTGTGGTATATTAATAGCCCTGAAACTCAATTTTCCTATATGCTGTTTAGTCGCTTATATCCCAGTAGTAACAGAAGCCGTATGCACACTAACGCCACACACAGTGTTACTGCTACAGATCTAGAGGTCAATTTGGAACCATCAGTAACTTCATGCCTGAAGTAGTACTCCTCAAACCCACCTCAAAGAAGCTCTCGACGTACTGCAGGACATAAACACCGCAGTCACTGAAGTTGTCCTGCTGAGGCACACGTGGGCTGGAGCCCTTCATCACTTCCTTCCCAAAACTCCTCCGTGATCCCTTCTTCACCTCCCACTCCACCTCCAGATACCTAAACAGAAATACATGCACAGTGTACACACAGTCACAGGTCGACTCAGGCTTGAAGGTCACACATCACATGACAAAGTTGATCTACAACAAGTCTACATCTTTGCATCAAGGGCCCAATCCTATTTCAACCCTGGCCCCTAGCAATTATACCTAAACATCCGTTTTGTGCGTTCACACCTTGGTGTAGGGTGACAATTCTTGTTGGGATAGAGGGGTGAGGGCCAAGTAGTGCTTAAAGGAATCCACAAATGTAGTTTTTTCTTTGTTCAAAATTTTTATAACTGTTGTAAATTAATCTCTTTCCTCAAAATTCTACACAAAATACCCCATTATGACCATGTGAAAAAAGTTGGTACCACTTTAAAATAAGACTACCTTTATAAAGGGTTTATAAATGGTTTACAATTAGTTTATTAATGGTTACTAATTAGGTTGTAAATGCCTTAAAAATCATTAATAATCAGTTATAACACATACGTAGAAAGGGCAACAATATAGATGGCTGTGGGTTCACTATTTGGCAAACAACAGGGCCTTGTTGCCCTTTCTACATATGTGTTATAACTGATTATTAATAATTTATAAGGCATTTACAACCTAATTAGTAACTATTAATAAACAAATTGTAAACCATGTATAAACGCTTTATAAAGGTTTATTTAAAAGTGGTACTGTGGGACCCTAAATTAGGATATTAGGGATCAATATATGCTATATTACTCATATATTAGTACAATTTGGCCATATATGAACGAGTTTATTGAGTTCAGTTAAAACTCTGTCTGCTCTTCCTCAGTAAGGCCCAGTCTGCACTGGGTACGGCTGTGAGGGGGAGACAGATAAGAAATATGCTGAGTCATACCAGGTGTCTAAAGGTGGTGCTTAAAGCCCCCACCGTTGTTCACCCAGATACTGTATAAAAGAGCATGTATTCCTCTGTGTTTTCAGAAGACTGAAGCTTGTACCATCAGAAGACTGAATCCTTCTGACTGAATCTGGCTGACTTCAAGACAATAAAAGATTAACTTAGAACTTCGGAACGACTCGTCTTCTCCTTTCTTTGACTCAAGGCACTCGTCTGATGTTTTTATCTTCTTTCTTTTGAATTTAGAACTTTACATCGATGCATGACTAGATAATCTTTTAAGAATCTATTTTAAGCTAGCCCAAGGCTTCCCTTTAAGGGAGGCCTAAGAGTCGTCAAATTACGAACGACAGTACCAAAAAGTTTTTTTGAGAGTTCTGAAAATTTCTTAAAAATAAAAAACGAAGAAATCACATTTACGTAAGTATTCACAGCCTTCGCCATGAGCTCAAAATTGAGCTCAGGTGCATCCTGTTTCCACTGATCATCCTTGAGATGTTTCTACAGCTTAAATGGAGTCCACCTGTGGTAAATCCAGCTGATTGGACAAGATCTGGAAAGGCACACACCTGACTATATAAGGTCCCACAGATGACTGACTTCATGCTTGGTGTTTGCACTCTGACATGCAAAGGAATTGTCTGTAGACCTCGGAGACAAAATTGTCTGGAGGCACAAATCTGGGGAAGGATACAGAAAAATTTCTGCTGCTTTGAAGGTCCCAATGAGCACAGTGGCCTCCATCATTCGTAAATGGAAGAAGTTTGGAACCAGCAGGACATCTAAATTGAGCGATTGGGGGAGAAGGGCCTCGGTCAGGGAGGTGACCAAGAACCCGATGGTGACTCTGTCAATCTTGCAGAAGGACAACCATCTCTGCAGCAATCCACCAATCAGGCCTGTATGGCAGAATGGGCAGGCGAAAGCCACTCCTTAGTAAAAGGCACAATGCAGCCCGTCTGGAATTTGCCAAAAGGCACCTGAAGGACTCTCAGACCATGAGAAACAAAATTCTCTGGTCTGATGAGACAAAGATTGAACTCTTTGGTGTGAATGCCAGGCGTCATGTTTGGAGGAAACCAGGCACTGCTCATCATGAGGCCAATACCATCCCTACAGTCAAGCATGGTGGTGGCAGCATCATGCTATGGGGATGTTTTTCAGCAGCAGGAACTGGCAGACTAGTCAGGACAGAGGGAAAGATCAATGCAGCAATGTACAGAGACATCCTGGATGAAAACCTGCTCCAGAGCACTCTTCATTTTTCAGCAGGACTACGATCCAAAGTACACAGCCAAGATCTCAAAGGAGTGGCTTCAGGACCACTCTGTGAATGTCCTGGAGTGGGCCAGCCAGAGCCCAGACTTGAATCCGATTGAACATCTCTGGAGAGATCTGAAAATGGCTGTGCACAGACGTCTCCCATCCAAACTGATGGAGCTTCAGAGGTACTGTGAAGAAGAATGGGCAAAACTGCCTAAAGAGAGATGTGCCAAGCTTGTGGCATCTTATTAAAAAAAGACTTGAGGCTGTAGTTTCTGCCAAAGCTGGTTCTACAAAGTATTAAGCAAAGGCTGTAAATACTTAAATACATTTTCAGAACTCTCAAGAAAACTTTTTTCACATAGTCATAATGGGTATTTTGTGTAGAATTTAGAAGAAAGAGATTAATTTAATACTATTTGGAATAAGGCTGTAACGTCAGAAAATGTGGAAAAAGTGAACCGCTGTGAATACTTTCCGGATGCACTGTAGCTGTAGGCCTTTTTTTCCTTACAACAAGCATTGCTTTTTGTTTGCTTTTAGTCTCTGTAGCTAGCTAGCTTAATTTACTGTCCCCACTTCAAGGTCTCCTTCCAATAAAATCCACTTTTTTGTGCCCATTGTGAAAAACTATAGGTCTCTCTGAGTTGTATATGCATGCTGCATACAAAACTGTTTCTCAACCTCCATTGTCTGCAGTAGCTAGAAAAGTTCTGAAAAGCCTCTGAAAAATGAGTCGATCAGAAAAAGCATTGTGTCTCCATCAACCAGCGAGTTCACGGCCTCGCCCACAGAAAGAGCATGTATGAATATTCATGAGCAGGAGCCAAATGCTGACTTTCTTAAGAGACCTGTAATTTAGTGATCTAATGCAGGGCTAAATAGAAACACCTGAGCACTTTTTTCACACAAAAAAAAATGTCACATGGCATTCATTTACATTAGAGACCACAACTAGACATTTTAAAATTAATGAAAAAATTATGAAATGAGACCTTCAAATGATGCAGTAGCAGTTACTGAGACAGAGGTGGAACATGTAATTTTCCAACAAGAAGCTAGCGAATAACTAACATTAGCTCCATATCACAGGGAAAAATGGGTGGGCAATAATAAATAGTTGTTTCATTAACCCCCCCCCCCCCCCCCCCCCGGCTTTAAGTAAAGTCCAGAAGTGAGGTTGCTGAACATTATCACTCCTCTGCTGATACAACAGATTGGGAGGGTTGGCTTCAGAGTGCTGCTGCAAATGCACATCAGTGCTTCCATATTATTCTGATTTAGACCAATAGTGCAATCTAAAAATCAAGAGAGCATGAGTGATAACCTACTCTCGCAAGGTCTTCACCACTGTTGACCTGGCAGGGCCTCGCAAAGAATCCATGATGAGAATACAGGGTCTGAGAGGAAAGAGAGAAAAGAGCAGAGCACAACAATAAATGACAAGTACTAAGCAGTGAATATACTCTCATTAATTTTAATAAAATAATAATAAAAACAAAATCATTTCATCATGTATGTTGCTAATACACAGAATCAGTGTTTGGCAAGTATCCCCCTCTTACTAGAGGTACTGTGGGCATTTTACAGTTCTCTCAGTCACGGGGACTCTGTGTGAAAGTATGTTGCCACCTACTGGCATTTTCTTTACATTGCATAAGTTTATTATTAATAACCAGGCTTACCATAATAAACGGTGTATACTTACTGTCTGCATATGGTGGGTTTAGAGGTCCACTCCATGTTCTCTGAAGCCCCAGTGTCATCTACCAATGTTCCATCCTCACTGCATTCATCCTGGCAGACAAACAGTGCTACACTCAGGCAAAGTATGTTGTAAAGCCCACACTACATTCAAGGTCATTTTAAAAAACCTTTAAATGCAGATGTCTGGAATTCAGACACCACCCCAAGCACAACACACAAGTACAGGACTTTTAGGATAATCCACACACTAGAGTTGTTACAATATTTAATTATTATTTTATATATAACTTATAAATGTATTTTTTTATTGTGCTATTTTTGAACAAACCTAACTATTAATTCAAGTATGGTCTGCTAGCGAGCTGAGAAGCAACTGCATTCCCCCCTTCCCAAAAAAAAAAACTAACAAAAAAAACACACAAGGCACCTATTCAGAAGGTAAATTACATTATGATACTGTGATATAATGCTTATATGTTGACACATGCCACAAACACTTACATGACATGAGCTCTGGTCATCAGAGAAGGTTCCAGTGTCATCATTGCCATAGCACACACTGATTCTGCGCAAAGCATCTAAAAATAAAACAAGAAAACTGCTAAGATGCAGATTTCATAATCCTTGATAATTACATACATAACTTTCTCTTGCACTGAATGGTTCCACAGTCACACAACTTTCTACAACTGACCTGTGTAATGAGGCTGAACCTGTCCATTTATCCCGTGCCCTGGGCCACAGGTAAGCTCCGATGGTCTATGTGCACAGGGAGGCAGGTTCGCCTGACTCTCAGAGTGCTCGGAAAGCGCCTCTTCCTCAGCATTAAGCTCAAACTTGCTGAAGGAGATAGGCTCTGTGTGGGGGGAGGGCTCTTCTAGACCTCCTTCTGCCATGAAGGAGTTCCCAAGCTGGGCTGAGGATGGGACACTGGTCCGGGAATGGGACGAGGGCTGAGCCTGGTACAGAGGGTTCGGTTCAACCTGGATTCCATCTAGACCTGGGAAGCAGATCACGGCTAGATACCAGTGGGCCCTGATCGTGTAAAAGAAAAGGGACGGGGAGAAATATAACCATTCTTAAACCTGAAGTATATATCATACATGAAATAAATCAAATCCAACAGGTGATTTTTTTATATATATACTTTATCTAACAATGACTTACGACTCATTGATGGGAACAAAGATGAAGTCCTTCTGGAAAAGATCCACATGCCGCGTCCATGTTTTAACCCGGTTGTGTTTCCTTTTCTGTATCCTAATCCAGATTACAAAAGACAGTTATATTCATGAGTAGGACATAGAGCTGGGCGATTAATCGATTTTATCGATTAATTCGAATTTACAGTTAAGGATGATTTGTTTTAATGAAAATCGATTCTCTCTGAGTTTTAATTTTCACCACCAACGCTCCCATGTGGGCTCCTGTACTTTAGAGTGAGCTTAGCCTCTCCCTCCCTCCCGCGCACACCCCCCACACCTCCCTCCTTCCCGCGCGCACCCCTCGCCCCTACCTCCTGCATCTCCTCCTGTATGCACTACAGTTTATGATTTTTTGCATATTCATGAGAATATGGCACTGGCACTTATTTAAAAGCTTTGTTTTGTAATTCAAACCCAATGGGGAAAAGTCTTTACTTAATAGCATATTAAATTGTACTTGTTTTCTATTTTGTAAGTTTAGTAAAAAAGGGCACCATATTATTTCTTTCAATTTGTTTTTTGAGGTTGTTTTTATTTATTTTTATTTTTTTTAAAGTTTGAGAGTGCATTGTGTCAGTAGCTAAACTATGTTGGAGCTTTGTAAAGCTTTGTAAAGCTTTGTAAAAGTTACTAGATGTTTTCACTGTTTACAATTGTTTTTTTGCTTGTTTCTGGTTGCACTTTAACCACAAACGGGACATTAAAGTGAAAACTTAATAAATAAGAACTAGTTTTTAACCATTCTCTTTATAGTCTTTAATTAGATTTTTAGTAGGGGGAAAACGATTTAAATCGAAAATCGGATTTTTTAAAAGAAAATCGAAGATTTTTTTGGAGGGGCCATATCGCCCAGCTCTAGTAGGACATGAAAACTCATGATCAATGAAAAAGAACAACTATACAATGGCTCAATACAAACCAAATCAGTGTTAAGCATGGTTAGAAGCAGCACACTGGCAAAATAGCAACAAGAAAGCAAATTTTTTTTTTTTTTTTTTAAATAACCAGATCACATCCTTACAATGCAATAAATCATAATTTCAATCTTTGCACATAGTTCTAAAAGAAACCTACGGTAAGTTGGCTATGTCTTGTGCATTCCTCCTTTCTCTCTGGTTGAGTCTCTTGTAAAAAAAGGAGCTGAAAACATGACTTCTGAGTGCATCTTCCTTTTTCAACTTCTCTATAAACAAATACCTATAACAAAAAACAAGTAAAAAAACAAGGAAATCATTAATATGTTTCCTTTAAATAGAAACATTATTTAATTATTGTTTGTTTGATCCCAAAGTGAATAAATCGTTTTTAGAGTATATTTTTATCATAGAACAAAATACATTTTTAGGAATAAAGTAGGTAAAGTGGTCCAAACTAACTTTAAGTAAAAGTCGATGATGACGTCGTTGAGGAACTCTCCATCGTTTAAACAGTGAAGGTCTTCATTTGTCACAGAGATTCCACCTTTAGCAGGCGGAGGGGGATACACTATTAACCTAAAAGGTCAACAGAAAACAGGAGAAAAGTTTATTTCCAATTTGGACTATAATCATTGACAGTGGTACAAGTAAATATGGTCAAGTGTGAATGGAGCGAAATACTAAAATACTGAGATTATTTACTGGAGCAAAATGAGCTTTATTTTTTACATGACAGTGAACCCCACACACACGCAAATTTTAAGAATAGCAGGATGAACCACAAACTTAGGGTTTTAAGACACAATCTTATCATTAAACTGTTCTTACTTTATGACTGGGCCTGTGAATGTAGGATGAAGTTCTGCCATATCATCATCATCTTCTTCATCGTAGAATGCAAGGAGCTGTCTTGACGCCCGCGTCCTGATCGTCGTTTCTGTTGACGCACTGGGGGGCGGGGTTACTGCTGTTGCTGTTTCTGTAGTGACCGTTGCTGTCGCAGTGTTGGCTGAGGCGGTTATAGTTGCTGCAGTTGTTGTTGTCGTTGTTGAAGTCGAAACCAATTTCGCTTTCTGCTCTTTTGCCTAAGGGGGGAAAAACCAAAGCTCATACTGGTGCCATTTCATTTAAAAAAGAATTATGCTCAGAGTATACTGCATAATAACCATATACCCGTCATCTAAAAATAAAAATTATAAATATATTAAACTAAAAATAACAAACTACCTTGTTTTGGTTTTTGCATTTAGCAGTTTTTGCCGTTTTTGCCTTTAAATCACTGATGTGTAAAAGTCACCCTCACCTTTTCCTTTTCTTTTGTTGCTTTGTTATACTGAACCAGTCTAACATTGGCCTCATCAAAGGATAGTCTCTTAGGAAAGCCAGAGATGTTGTTGTTTCTTGCAATTTCACGCAGAATGTCTTCCAGAATCATTTGCTCTTGCATTGAAAGGCCATTTTCAAATATCAACACTATGTATTTCTCATCCAGGTCTAGAAGAAAGGAATAAAAGAGAAATAATTAAAATACTGGTCACAGTTAAAGTTCTAAATTGACAATTTTAAACTAAATTGTGCTCCGGAACTCACTTTTGCCACTGCAGTCGTACCACAAGCCTCCGTTCTCCTGGGACATCTGTAGCTGGGTGCGTAGCCTCTGGCACTCGCTGTCACTTGTCTGGAAGAAGATGACTGGCAATTTCCTCACACAGCACCACTCGCACAGCGTCAGCTCAGACGACTTTAGACGCACCTTCTCTAGCACATCTACTTCTTGACCTGGATGATAAAAAAACAAAAGTGTAGATTCTTAAGAGTGTTCATTGAAAAGTGTATTAGCCCTCGTTGATATATATTTACATTTTGTTTGCATGTTTACTGGTTAACACAGTTCTTTTAAAAATTACAATAACCCACGTATCACTAAGTTTGTTTTTCAAGCTTCCCAAAAACTTGAAAATGCAGTAACTTACCCTCTGTTTCAAGCTGTATGTACTCTACAGTGAACTAAAAATAAAAGAGAAATAGAGATAATAATTTACAAATGTTTAGTTATAAACGTGCATGTTCTAAAATTGATAAAAAAAAATAAAAAAATAAAAAATAAATACATTAAAAAAAAACACATTTCCCTACAATCCTGATCAACTGGCTAAGAAAAGGTGTTTTTTTTTTTTGTAAAATGTTAGACAGACATATTGTGTATCAAATTTATTTTTAAAGGAGAACTCCAATGTGAAATAGACTGGTGTTATAATAATAAAAGTACAAGCTTTAATGAACAGACCACCTCCATTCACCCCCAGCATTCTGAAGGGCCTCAGAATTCTAACAATGAAGTCTGGAGCTACTTTGAGTGTATTAATGGTGTAAAAATAGTAATTTTGTGGCATGGGCAGAGCTATGTCCCCATCACTAGCATTGTAAGCCTGTTGTGAGCATCAGCTAATTTACTTTCAGAATGCTGAGGGTGAACAGAGGTAGGCTATTCAACAAAAGTGATGTTTCACTACAAACTAATTTCTCCTTTATTAATTATTCTTAAGACAGGTTCAATAAACACAAACAGTTTTGAATAATGAAAGAATCTCACAATGACTGGTTTGGTCACCATCCTGCGAAGACTTCCTATCCGTACACTCCTGCACTCCAGAATAATGCTCTCCAGTTTTGGTGGCTGGCCCACTTTGCGCTTCTTAGATGGAGATGGGTCCTCACATAAAGCATTCCCAAACTGCAAGGACATTGAACACATTGAAATAAAATAATGAATGCCATTATTAACCTTAAAGCAAAGAAAATGGAAAATTGCAGAGTTTATTTTTAAAAACTAATAGAATAAGAAAATTCAACTACTACTACTTCTACAACTACTACAACTACACCTACTACTACTACTACTACTACTACTACTACAACCAAAATACATTTAATTATACCGCAATTCATTATTAGCATTATTGCTAAATTCTATACTTTTTGCACAAATTACAGATTTACTATGAGTCAGGCTCTTACTGGATCCTTCATGCGGTTTCTCCTGGGTGCTACATTTCTGTGGTCCATGTCTGTGAAGAATTCACACGCATGCTCCTCATGTTCTACAACTCCTTTAACCGCAGCTTCCACCCTACCACCAGAGGGTGCCGGAGACGAATGGGCAGAGTCAGCAGGCCTTGGAGAGATGCTATCCAGCCTGTTGACGCTGCCTGTACTGGCATTATCTGCCTCCTCGTCTTCATCACTGGACAGCACAACTGCAAATTTATACAAACCATTTGAGAATGCAAAACAGGATTTGCCTCTGCTAGTATTCATAAAAAAATGCATGTGTGCAGTCCACTCAAAGTATTGGAACAGTTTTAACCAATCCAATTTATTTCTGCTGTAGATTAAAAACATGGATTTGGAGCTAAAAAGTTTAATAGGAAAATATTAACAATTCAGCTTTTATCTCTTCAGCAATATATATCTGTATCTGTTGCACAGTTCAGAAGACATCACACCTGAGAGTCAATACTTTCAATACTTCTGCTCACAAAAAAATGGATGGGTTCAGACTAAAAGTGCTATTTTAACCAGGTGTGTCCTGATACATTGATTATTGAAAAACTGCGCTGTTCACTGAGGGTGGTAATGTCATCTGTGAAGTATGCCTGATACATGCAAAACTGTGCGCCAGTCATTTTGAACTGAATTAAAAATCACATCTTTCTGGCACCCACTATCAGGCCTTGGACGACCTCTGGGAGAATCTCTTACGTGGAATATCAGATACCTCATAACACAGAACAAAAACGCATTATGGTTTCTGACTCTCATTGACTTCAATGATATTGATACTTACTTGGGTCACTGATTTCAAGTTGCTTGGCGAGAGGCTGTCTCTTGCCTTTCATTAGCTTGGCTTCATATGATGCAGAGTTTCCCGCTGTGGCTGCAGCGGGCCTTCCATTGTGTGGTAGCAGCAGGTTCGTCCGTGTGATTCGTGCCGGTGGGTTCATGACAATGTCCACTTGGGGAGAGCGCCCACCTGAGGCAGGGCCATAAAAGCTCTTGCTGAGCTGCATGTTGGTAGGGCCAGGGGATGGCTGGGAATGAATGGGGGGTCGAGGGGCAGGAGAGGACTGAATGGTAGGGAGGGCGTGATTCTCTGTAGGCAAGCGACTCCCACAGTTTTCACACTTGATGTGGTCTTCACTTTGCTGGCCGCAATTTCCACAAACTGTGAAGTACTCATCTGGCTGCAGAGACAGAGAGACCGAGAGAGAGTTCAGACAGGGCATTTTCACTTTGTAGAAATCAGTAGGTGTAGAGCAGCGATTCTCAACTGGTTGGTCTTGACCTAAAAGTGGATGACGGAAATGTTCTGAATGGGTCATGGGCAGCTTGTAAAAAAATAAATACTTTTTATTTAAAATAAAAAACATAAAATGCTCATCTGATTTTGTAATCATATTTTACATTAAGCAAAAAAAAAAGAGCCAGAGAGAAGTGAAATTTCTAATTTTGTGGCCTTTTTTGTGCAATTTCGATATTTAATTTTATTGCAGTAACTTTTATACATGTAGTTGTCATGTTCCTCTATATTTTATTAAAAAAAGCTCTAAACTTTGCTTTGCATGCATATGTATGTTTAAATGGGTTTTTGAAGGTTATTTTTTTAAATAAATCTGTTTGATTTGTATTTATGATTTAAGATGTGGGTCCCAGGCTGAGACCAGTTGAGAACCCCTGGTGTAGAGAATTTCAAACCGTGTTCTAAATCCAGTTCTACCGGTAGCAATGCCACCATAGCAAAATCTGGACACTGTATTATCTAATTGTAACAATAGAATATTAATAAGCATCGTGTTGGAAATAACATTACATTAATTTCTAAAACCCAAAAATAATTAAAAACAGCTCAGTCATTTTTTTTTTCCAGGCCTGGACTTTTTTCAAATTCCATGACTTTTCCAGGTTTTTCATCAACCCTATACTAAGGATACTGTTCTCTCCATCCAATGATGGTGCTCCATCCAATATTTTCGAATGAGTTGGGAGTTAGAGATGAGGTAAGGTGGTAATTATCAAACATCTGACCTCACCATTATTCTTTCTTTTAAAAGCAATCAAATTCCCACATCAACACTCTGAAGTGTAATAGAAAGCCTTCCCTGGATAGTGGAGTTACTACAGTTACTCCCAAACCTTTTTGCTCATATAGTGAAGTTTATTCCCATCAGCTCCCTATCAGTAACAGCAGTGTAGAAGAATAAGCCATTTTTAGAGCTTGTAAGAACTGGAGCCATAAGTGATGTATTTTTTGTTCTACATCCCTTACCTCCAATGTTGTGCCAGAAGTAGCAACTGTGCCCATGCCGTCAAACACTGGCCGCCGTTTCTGCTGGATGCACCTCTTAAAGGTCTGATTCTCTGAGTCTATAAGACAAGCAAAAAGCATCGAAAAAAAGAACTTTAGAAAGACATTATATCTTCATCAGATAAAAGACATACACTTTCTTCAAGTTAAATATAAATGAGAGGCCAACAAATATAGCTAACAGGGAATGAAAGCAAAACATTGATAAAAATAAAAGCTGTTGTTTTATTATTTATTATTTATGTATACTGGAGGTGCACATCTTGTTTGCTTCAAGCCACAAAGCTGACCAAATGGCCGATCAAGGCATCAAGAACAATAAAGAGGCGTGCAGGAAATCTCAGACCACTGTTGGAGGGAAAAAAAAAAAAAAAAAAAAAAACACATTTTCCTTGCTCAGAGCTTTTCAACAGCGCACTCTTCCACTCACAACTCCAAACTCAACAGTAATCAGGACTTGATTATAATAGTGATCAGCTAATCTACCAAATAATTTGTCAAAATGTTTTCCCCAATCACAACAACAAATGTACAATCTGATGTGTAATCTGCATCATTTGTTACAGTACTGTATTAATTACTTGCATGATAAAGAATAAACATATTGAAAGTCATACCAGATTATTATCACCACCTACTATCCATTTCATCAGCTCCACTGACCATATAGAAGTACTTTGAATTACATCCAAATTCAACATAAGCTGTTGTCTCATTCGACTTCTATAGATAATTTACAGTTGAACTCAATTTGATATTCATGATTTGATATTCATTCATTTAGGGTTATTTCAGTTACAATTACAGGTTTCACTTTGATATGAAAGAAATGTTCATAGAAATCATTTTGTAATTGTACAAAAAAAACCCAACCTACCATTATTTTAAATATTAGTTATTACTTGAGCTCCAGACCTATTTATCTGATGTGCAGGCCAGATCTTGTTGCACGAAAAACCAATGGCTGGTCATAGGAGGTTAAAGGAATTATAACCTTATCCCATAAGGCAATAACAAACACATTTCTGAGACATAGTGACATGTTTCAGATTTTACACAGGCACTTTTATCATTTCCTGTATATTACAGTAGTTCTAGCAGCATTTTATATCAACTGAGAGGCAATTTAAATTACAATTCTTAATTATAGACTACAGATTCATCAAATTATGTTTTTGGGAGACATTAAAAATACAGCGAGCTTTTGGAAAAAGTGCATCAAAAGTGCCTAATAAAGTAAGTAATTAAATAAAATGTGCAGTTTGAATTTTGCTTATGCTACACTTTTCTGCAGGCCGATAAACTAACCTCTGAACAGGGAAATAACGGTTAACAGCTAATGCTAATGCTTCTCCGGCCCTGGTGCTGAAGAACTAAACTGAAACTCCTGTATAACACTGCAATTTGGCGGAGTGGCTTTACTGCTCTTTATAACCTGACTGGTGAAATTCATACATAAAATGCACTGGATTAAAAGGCGCATTGATGATTTTATATGGGAAAATAAAGGATTTTAGGTGCAAAAACTGGGTATTTTATGTTAGGGCAAAAAGAGTACATAGAATGTCCCATTACCATTAAATAATATTGATTCACATTTTAACCCCGTTAAATTAATAAACCAAAACACTATCTATACCATGCAAGCCTTAAAAAATCCCACACATAGAAATGAAAAAACATGAGGCAAAGCCTCCAGAAATGAGAGCTGTGACTCAATGCTTCAAAAAGGTTATTTAGCTGCACATTTTCTAGACCATTTATGTATTCTATTCAGCCATTGCCACGGCAACAGGAAATATCTTTTGAAATCCTCTTTTCTGAGGACTGAGGTGCTGTCTTCCTCCGTCTCCTTTTCTCGTCTCTATGCTTCTCTCTCCCCTCCTGGGAGACACACCGATTAATCAGAGGCCAGCAATCCCCTCTGGCGTGCGGAGACAGAGATGCACACAGCAGCATGGAGCTTTGCCTCAATCATCAGGCACTCTCGCTCACACACACGCGCTGTGCTATCTTGGACAGCGCACAACCATGATACACACTGTTCCTTCCTCCATTCTCTCAGTCATGCAACAGCACATCTTACCGTGCGTGAACGAACACAGCCTTCCCATTAAGCTACAGTCAACGGGCACCTGCAGGCAAAACCAGGCCACAGAAATGGATTTTGAGAGTAGGTGCCATTTTAAGATGAACAGAAAACGGACTTGTCGTCCTGTTATGATGACAAGGATAGTGGCTCCTATATCAGCATAAAAGCCAGGTTCTATCCAGTCCTGAAGAAATGCAGGAAACGCAGAACAGTTTGGCTCGACTATCACACCGCCCTTGAGCACTGATCTTGAGCAAGACAGACTTAGCCTTGATTTTAGCACAAACAATACTGCCTGAGAAAGAAATGGCACTGAAATGGAGACAGCATTCTGTTCTACCAACAGACAGCAGTTTTACTGTGTGCTGTCAATCAGACTAATTGCAAATTACAGCAGAACTTGGCACATAATCTTCTAATACTTTCTCTGTTGGGCCCAGTCCAGGGTTCAACAGTCCTAATTGGGTCTGGGTCAAGTTCAAGGTCAAGATAAAGTTTAGCCTTGCAACCTCCATCCATTTTCCACAAACATGGAATTGACTCCATTCAGGTTCGTGCGCCCAATTTTTAAACGTTTGTTACATTTCCACCAACAAAAATAGGTTCTAGGACCCTAAAAGATTTTTTCCCAGCTGGAACCAAAGAATAGTAGGTTCTTCAGCACAATTGTGCAACTCAATCTTTTGGTGAGTTTTTCTGTGACATATCCGCAGTCCTTTAAAACTTGTGCAAACGCAGGCTGGTTCGCTGAAAAGCACATGAATGAAGCCAGTTTAAGAAAGGGCTAACAGGTACCTAGGATGCCCAGAAAATCCAACAACGCCACGCAATGGGAAGGTGAAGGAAAGCATCAGCTTACTCCACCTGGAATAGATCTATACCTGCTGATTCTAATAAGGGACAATATGTTACATCAGCTTTGTTTTATACCCAAAAACAACCAAAATATTAGTAGTCATATGCAGAATAAGTCCTGAGTAAAGAAAGGGAATTCAACATAAGTTGATGAAAGAAATTGATGAATTAATGTTTTCAGGTAATAACATTAGAAGGCAGACAAAACTGGATAATACTTTGTCAGGACTGCTGTTTATACGAAGCTGGTGCTTTCTCACATAGAAAAACAGTTCCATGTAACCATTAGGTTAATTGTTTATTTGTATTCGGACAGGTAAAGAACACCAGAACAGTGTTAATGCTTACCTGATATCTCTGGACAGGTGAGAATAATGTTGTCTAATTCTACTCTTTGGATTGGCTGAGTGGTGAAGTCAGGTCTGCAGGGTTAGAAAACATTTCAGCACATAGATATGCAGAAAACATGAGCACATACACAAAAAAGCAAAACTGTGTCTGACACTGAGGGTAGCTGTCTTGATTCCCTGCTGCCCATAGTGGGTTTTCGAACTGTGGGTCAGGATGAGTGGGTTGTGGAGAAGCTGCATCAACAGGCATTTTTTGCCTAAATGTGTGTTTTAGACCCAAAGACAGAACCACTCACTGGCATATAAGTATATGCACAACAAGTATAACAAGTGCTGCACAATACACAACAGAAGAGACCCATTGCTACAAGGCTTGTGTGCACAACTGTGCTTAAAACATATGCCTGTAAAGAGAATGTTAATTCTCTGATATTTGAGAAAATGTTGAAAGGCATACCATTTAAAATATTTCAAATACAATACATATAGTATAAGATACTACTGCCTCATAATACTGTCTGAAAGGGCATCCTTTAGGTTTCAGAAACAGCCCATGATTCAGATGTAAAATAAGAACTAAAACTAGAGCAGGGGTCATCCTGTTCCTAGAAAGCTACTGTACTGCAGGGTACACTTCCATCCCAAAGCTAACACACATAATTCAACTGATCATCACTACTGGAGACAGTAATTATCCAGATCAGGTGGTATTGATTAGTGGTTGGAGCTGAAGTCTGCTGGAAGGTAGCTCTGCAAGGAGCAGGGTTGGTGACCCCTGGTCTAGATTCTGCACTAAGCAGACAAGCACACTGTGTGGCCACACACCAAGATAAACAGTCAGGTATCACATGAAATGCAGCTTAAAGCATGCAAGCATTATTCAACGCATTCCCACAGACTCATGATTATAGGTAAGCTAGGTGAATTTTGAAAAGTTAAAAATGAGTGAACACAGCAGCAATTTCACGCCTTCCTTAATCCTGAATGACTGCAGCAGACCAAACATACAGGATGATCGAACCAAAACGTACCTTTCTTTTAAGTCAAGGCTGCTTTAAATTGGGAAAGGAATGTAGACAAATGAAAGGTAAATGTTTGTATATTATTTGTTTGTACAATATATATTACTGTATCTAACAGATCACACCTCTATTAAGAGAATAGAACACCATTTCTGATTTGAAAGTTCGCCTCTTCAGAACAGCACCATTAGTTCATACAACCAAACGGCACTCCCTCAAACACAGATATAGGTAAGTAGTATAAATTTAACTAGGTATTCTTTCAGTAGCTCAAGATGCATCACTGTGGAGCAATCATAACAGAAACAAACATGTCTAATGAATTACCTTTGGACAGGCTTCCTAACAGGACTGGGAAGATGAGTGTGCTGAAACAGTCTCCCTTGAACTACAACGCCTTGGGAGGGTGCTGGACTGACAATTAAATAATTTGTTCTGTTGGGCAGTGGGGAGATTGCCACTGGGTGTGGTGCTTCACTGAAAAACAGTGTGGAAACAGACACATTAGAATAATATAATATTTGATTTTAGCAACATATGGTGAATGTATTCCTGGTGTGTAATTCATGCTGTTTTATGCGTAATACTATTATATAATAGTAAAAACCTACATAAATGACACTGAACAATATATTTGGAATACATGTGAAAAACACAGCCAACAAACCAAATCATCCACACATTTTTCGTTAAGGTTACATAAACACATTTATTAAATTAATCAGACAATGGAGCAACACCGCATGTGAAGCAATACCTGGGCTTTCCTGTTCCCATTCTGTTGAAGGTCTTGAAATGATTTTGCCGTCTTTCATACGTTTTCATCTCTATAGGACCAAAGTGCCTCAGAGGGGGAGCCTGCTGTGTACAGGGGAAGAGAGAGAGGAGGGGAAAAAGTGTGCAAGTGTGAAGGAAAAGAAGAAGATGAAGGGGAACAGAATAAAGCAAACTCAGCTTCAGTGGTGAATGCACCTATTCAGCAGCCGTATTTGCTAAACCTTGGGGAGGGATGCACTACTTAGCTGACAGGCTTTCTCAATTCATCTCCTGTTCTAAAAACTGTGTTACTGTTAGGTTATAAAGAATGTATTAGGGACAAGAACAGTGAACTAAATCTAAATGCAAAGTGAATTCTAATGGAACATTCTTTTCTGTCTTACAATGGTCGGAAAAGCATTTTCAGATTCAGCAAAAATTTCCACTACCAGCAGTGGGCAGATAAGACACAAAGCACCAACAAGAACAAAAATGTGAATATAATTCCAGAAATTCCAGTCATCAAGTAAGAGCCAGGACAGAATAGAAAGAAATGAGGACAGGAGAAAAGAAAAAAAGTCACTGTGACAGAGCAAAGGGGGAGGTAAAGACATAAAAAGAAGAATGAGAAGACTGAAGAGAGAGGGAGTGAGTGAGCATCTTGGGGAGTACCTTCATCCCTTCAGGGGAAAGTTCCTGCCGACCACCCACTTGATCCATGGTCACCAGGGAAGTGCTGAGAAGCAAAAAGGAGGAAGACAGACCTTAGTGAAACAAGCCACACACACAGTGCTCAAACAGTGCTGAAAAAATGGAACAACTGCTGCACAAACAACTGTGTACAGAAATGTTTGCTTCGAACACGACTCTTATTTTATTACGGACTGGAAACACTTTGGTTTTTGACTCAAGTTCAGTCTAATACCCATTATAATGAACATCATTTTCTAAAAAAATTAATCAAGCGTACATTACTCCAATATCCTGGGCAGTTTACATCTTCCCGAATCAACATAACCTGAGTCTAAACTGGACCCAGAAATCAGAGGTTCAACTTTAGACTGAAACTCACTGCTCACCTCATCATTCCTACCGGTTATTGATCTAGAGTAGGGATGTGCATTCTTGTTAGATATGATATTCAAGTACGCTCTAAAGTTAATGAAACACAGAGACGGGTGAAAACATCGGACTACATTCACATTATTAAATTGCAGCCAATTAAATTCGACTTATCTTATTTTTTCCAGTGCAGTGTGGGCAGGTTTGAGTTAGATATATATATGTTCTAGATCAGATACATATCTAAACTGTGGGCATGCAACATGAATGTAAAAGATTAAACTGGAGATAACAGATCTGTTTAGTGCTGTTGGTGACCGAGGTCAAAGTCTTTAGAGGGAATCTTTTCACCGGTATTAGAAAGTATTAGAAACTTTTGTTTCTTGACATAGCTAATTTCAGTCTGAGTAGTAAGCTTGCTTGGCATAAAAGTAAGCCAATATATGTTACATGTCTTTCAAAAATTAAGCAAAATAAAGTCCTCAGTACTTTAGTGCCAGCATTAAAAACTGCACCATAGTAACTTGAGGATTTGTGCACACCCATAGTCTGGAGTTGATGACTGCTTAGTTTAGCTAACTTCAACTATAAGCAGAGATAAGCAGAGCAGGCTAGCCTTCAAGGTTCGGGGCTTTCTTGCTTTTCATCCATAAAATGATCTGTGTGCCCTGATGCTTTTGGCAACTTGAATCCTGTCATCTGAGGACACAGACCTGCTTAATGAGCTGAACAGGATGTGCTGCTCACTCAATGAAAGTAAAGCCTGGAGCTTTTACATTTATCTCCCATGATAATGTCCCTCACTCTGCCCATGGATATAGACAAGACTGCAGTATTTGTTAACCTGACTGAAGGGAGGAACCTAACATGGCGATCCCTCTATCAAAAGCTGAGACTGCAGCTCTTTCTCCTACGCGTGCAGAAAGCCCCGGCCATGCACTGCCGTACTTTAGCAAGCGGAACAACAGCTTCCCTATAGTGACTATAGACGGGATGGAAGCCATCATTCTCGGTTATGAAAAGAGGGCAATGGCAAAGCCGTGGCAGCCCTGGATGCTGAGACAAGCTTTGTAGAAGTGCTTACTCATTTCTCCTCTCCTCTTCACTGTCATCAGAGAGAGAAAAACTCCAGCTCTGCTTGAACCCTCCATCTCTCTTGGCCTCTGATCTATCTAGAGCTAAGACAGATAAAGAAAGAACACCACACCACACAGTGAGAGCACAGACATGCAGCCACACAAGAACTCTAGGTGAACGCTCTCTCACTACAGGGAGTGCAATCCATTGCTCGTTATGGAGAGGAATTTCAATTTAACACGTACATACACACAAAACAAAAAGAACAAGTGTAAATCATCTGTGTGTCTTATTATGTCTGTGCTCTCTTTTAGGTCAGGTCAAAAACTCACATCATCTGTAGCATTGAATAGCATGATTTTTGACCCAGATAAGAAAGGTCAAAACATCTTATTTTACAGCCACAGAACAGAAATGTCTCTATAAGAATACACCAAAAAAGGCCCTTCTTTTTAGACCACCTAAACACTTCAAGGGTGTGGCTAACAGTAGCTATGGAAGCAGATAAGAGTCATGATTCTACTGTACAGTTCTCAAGTTCCAACTAAAGCCTGGTATACACTACAGGTTTTTTTTAAATCTTCATAGATTTGATAACTTAAACACCTTCAAGTTGCACCAGCAGTGTGCAAGTTCAAATGTAGGCTAGTTATGTTTACTAAATTCACACCTTGGTATAAACCATGTTTTGTCAGTTTATTTTAAATACACGGTTATGTACCTTACAGAATGCTCAATGTACTGTTATGTATTCTCCCCTGAGGTTAATACAGCCTGTACTGCATTTAATATAAGCTATATTTAAACAAAGCTCAAGCCAAATTCTCCCAAAACAGTGGCAGTAGGTAGAGATAACTTCACTATGCAACTCAATTATTGCTATATTATTCCTGTATGTTTTTATGAAAGGTCATAGTAAGCTTTAAACTAAGACATCCTTTGTGTTTTGAAAATACTAAAATAAATAACATACTAAAATAAATAACAAACAAATAATTCAGCATATTGTATATGCAAAAGGCAATACAAAACTTAACACTTCCTGCCATGCAAATTCAAAATAAATAAAATAAGATAAAATAAAATGTGTGCATTTAGGACAAATATATGACACTTGTCATGATCTTAAAACACACCACCCATATACTGATATGGTAGTGATAATTATTGATTTTTTTTTTCATACATTTTAACCATATTTATGCTGGTTGACAACCACGTTTCAGTGGCAGCGTGTTGCTCGACTCACTATACACTTGTTTTTGCCATGTATAAGCAACAATCAGTACCATGTGAATTGGAATCGGAAGTAAATTGGCAATGCTTTTATTTGTTAAGAGAATCACTGAAACGAAAAATACCAATGCAAAGTTATGGATAAAGTTGTGGCTGGCAAAACACTGTTCTAACTATAGTTCTTTACAGATTTTGCACAACAGTTTTAAACTACTTTGGGCAATGGTAGCACATATTACATTTGCTAAAATGTTAAACAAAACAGTAGGTGTATTAGTTATATCTTTAAAAGGATTAGACAGCTGGCTCTAGCGATTTCAGTCTTAGACTCTGTTGCATATTATCTTACACTAAAGTTGCTTTAAAAAAAAATCAAATATAGTTTTGAAAATATTAGGGCCACCAGTTAGTTTAGTAGTTTGGAAGGTTTTTGACTGATTTATCCACACAGCAATGGCTTCCAAATCAGCTCTCAAGAAATCATCTCCGACTGGGTTTTTTTAGTAGGCTAAATGTGGTTAAATATCATGTAGTGTGCGCCAGGCTTATGGCATTGTATGCTTTCTCTCAGTCTTATAAATCCACATCATCTCTCAAGGCAGAGAGTCATGAACAGGTCTTATTTTGAGGTGGGGGAAAATGAAGCTGATTTATCATTATGTATTGTGTCTGTTACAGTGTAGTTTGGAAACCTTTCTACATAACAGGATCCTAAAATGCACCTTTAATTCAACCCTTAACTAACTTTTTAAGAATAATGGAAATCCAAGATTGTTGGTCTACTGTGAGTCTATGATTGTAGCCTAACTTACCCAACACTTAAGCATCATATATTTAAAAGATACAAAGTGCTGTTTAGAGCTGCACAATATACTGTTTCAGCATCGCCATCACCATGTCAGCATGGGAAATATTCATGTGATGTCATGTAAAGCTAATTTTCTGCTTGACACAAAAGGATGCCATTTTCATAGCTTGAAAATCTACCAGAATATATATGTAATTTCACTCCAGTCTTTCCAGTATTGTGTAGCACGAATTATATAATGACATGGTGACTGGTGAAACCAAGATTGTGCAGCCGACATGGGAAAAGATTTTTCTTGTGATTTACTCTTTACACTTTACTTGCATGTAGGCAAAGGGCCATGTTGCTTAATTTATTTTGTGTACATTTAGCTACACTTAAAAAGACATATGACAACAGACATATGCATAAACTCAGAGTGTTTAAGTGAATTTACACATCTAACATTAAGTCAGCCTACATTTTCCACAGCCTAAACAAGAAGCCATGTATCACCTGAAAGCATGAACGACCATCAGGAGCATAACCCACATGTTTCACATACCACAGTATTGGTATACATTTCTAAACCTGATGCACTGATAGGCCTTTCTTTCACTAAAGGCTTCATCAGGTCTACATGCACACAAAAAATAATAAACATGTAACCAGACGCCACATTCCACACCTTTGACTGAATTAAGCTAACCAAATCCATGTAGACATCAGCAGAAAACACCACACCATGTAAACCCCGAACAGTTATTCTGAGGCCATGTTTAAGGTATAAACATTTGTGTCAGTTGTGAGCTCAGTAAGTTAGTTAGTTAACCTGTAGTGTGGACCAGAAACTTGAGTTAGAAGAACAAATACAGTAACCTACATGTGCTTGTGTGTCTTTTATAACGTTAACTTACTAAAGAGGGCCTTCACTTATAATGCGCCAGGTCTTATATGCTGCACACAGTTTTTATGCATCAATTTTGTAAAGAAATTGATCGAAATCAAAACGAGGGGAAGATATGAGGCGAACAGTGCTTATAGACAAAGCTGCAGTTAGTTAAGCACTTGAAGGCGCAATTAACAGCATTATGTAGGCACACAAAGAGTAAAAACGTTCAGACCACGACTTGCAATGAATTATAGCCTAGTTTACATCCATTTTATGCTTAAAATAAAACAAGGCCGTCTTGAGAAACCTCGACGGACACAAGCCTTTTACTGTAAAATGTGACGCTTGTGCATAAGGCCTGCTGCTACTGCTCTAGTTACATACAGCTGCCTACAGCTCATTTAGCTAGTTAGCTAGCTAAGCTGGGCTATGCTAACTAGCTTGCTTGTGACCATTTAAGTAGCTAGCTACGTGAGAGAGATTCGTTTAGTGCAGTAAGAATCCGCCCTGAGAGACGAGGGATTGGCTAAAAGAGAATATTCGTGTCGAAATGTCAGGGCGTGCAGATTTTAATAGACCAGTTAGCGTTAGCTATGGATTCTGAGGAGGGTGCCAGTTAGCTTAGCTACCGCTAGCTAAGCTAAGCTACGCTTTGGTAACTAAGCTACGCTACGTTAGCCGCCACAGCGGAAAGAGTCAAAAACGAAAAGCCTGTTTTTTTGTAATGTGAGGTATTTTAGCCAGCTAGCGTAACTGTTTTAGCGACTTAGTGCGCGTTTCAGCGTAGCTGGCTATATATCTAGCTAGCCTATTATATTATGAGCTCTTATGGTTTTATATACGATGTTTAGATACGAGGTTTGCACATTTTTATAACACAAGTCAACACAGCTGAAGGCAAACAATCAATGGCCACCCTGCTGGTAAGCTAGCCATGCTAGTTAGCTACATAGCTAGATTAGCTCTAACGGCTAGCTAGCTAGCTTAGCTAACTATACAAATAAGCCTAGCTAGGCTAGTTATATTCATAGTCAGAGCGGCCGCGAGCTTAAACGCTTTTAAATCCGCGCAGTTCAGCAACAAATATCTACAAACATAACCAACACCCCTCTCGCTGATTACAGCCTGCAGAACAGCTCCACGCCGAGCTACTGACCTTCAATAAATAGGCTCTTCTTGTGGGCCATGTTTATTCCATGTTGTCACCGGGCTGAAGCTGTTTTGTCTCTCTGCTGAGGGGAGAGAGCTGTAGCCACCTCAAGCTCTTCTGCAAGTCCAAAGCAGGGGACGCAGCGTCAACACACACAGAAAAAGAGAGAGAGAGAGGGATCTGAAGAAAACACACTCCGCTCTCTCACCAAGTTATTTTAGGAGCAAGCTGGTACTGCTTTTACCACCACACACCTTTACTAATCTACTCACTTATCCACCAACTGAATCTAAACGCTGAATCTCTGCTGAGGAGCTCTGGATGAAGGCAAACTCTCAGTGGCCTTTTCAGATCACTGCTCCCTTCAACACGCTCCTACACGTGATTTTCTAAGTTACTAAACTAACTAATACTGACTTTATTACTGACTAATACAGAAAATAAAAATACAAAAAACTTCATGCATTCTTTTATCTAATCAAATTAGTCAAAGATCTTTGGAGAAATACACACTTTCTATCCCTATTTAGCCTACACACACAGTTACTAAGTCCTGAAATGCAGAAGCTGAGCTAACGGTCTGAGTCAGTTCACTCTCACTGATGAGCTATTTTCTGCTCGTTTTTATTAACGCAGCCCTGGACTCTGGTCTCTGTATAGTGCTGCTGCTGCACGGGCTGTATCTCCAGCTTTTCTCCGCTAGATGACTCCAGAGACGAGAGTAAAAGGCCACTAAACTGCTTGGCCAAAAAAAGGTCACACGCTAATGTTTCGGTTGGAGCGCCTTTATCTTTGATTGCGGCACACATTCACTGTTGCATTATTTCGATAAGCTTCTGCAACGTCACACTATTTATTTCAATCCAGTGTTGCATTAATTTTTCACCAAGATCTTGCAGTAGCATTGATGATGGTAGAGTCTGACCACTGCACAAAGTCTTCTTCAGCACATCCCAGAGATTCTCAATGAGGTTAAGATCTGGACTCTGTGGTGAACTCTCTCAATCCATGTGTGAAAATGATGATCTCATCCGCCCTGAACCCTAAACTCTTTCACAATTCCAGCCCAATGAATCCTGGCATTGTCATCTTTGGAATATGCCTGTGCCATCAGGGAAGAAAAAATCTATTGATGGAATCAATCAATCGTTATATATATCCAGCAGTGTCATACCACCACTTACTTTATTAAGTGCCTTAAAGCAGATAATGCTCTAGAATATGTAGAACAGTGGGCATAGGCAGTAGAATATGCAGGAACAGGGTTGAGAAACACTGCTCTAACCTGACTTCTGTTCATTTGTAGTTCACAGTTAGACCACATGTCCTGAGTAAATAGAGGAATTCCAGGCAAGTCCAATTTTTCCCTCTTTTTTTTTTTACTGTATTTGTAAATGTTTTGAGCAACTATACTGCTACTAATAAGGTTAAACTCCACCTGATTAACAGTTTAGCTGGAATATGAGGAGTATATTTGACAGACCAGATCACGTTCTCACACCACAAATGAACCGCTCCAGAGTTAATCTGGAACCGGACCGAGACCACCTCCATCTGAAAGAGTCAAACATCTCTTCTCCTTAAAGGCAAAAGTGCTAAATATAAAATAATTTAATTTCTTAACTAAAATGGGAGAGCAATAACATCACTACGATCTTTGGAAAAACACACAAGATCTATTCCTGTCAGCTCACACACACAATTACTATAATCCTAAAATGCAGAAGCTGAGCTGACAGCCTGAGTCAGTTCACTCTCACTGATAAGCTATTTTTTGTTTTTCTGCCCGTTTTTTATAACGCAGCTCTGGACTCTCTGCTCACTACTGCTGCTGCACGGGCTGTAGCTCCAGCTGTCCTCCGCTAGATGACTCCAGAGAAGTGCATCTAAAGCGCATCTGAACTCTATAGAGGGTTTTCCATCCACCTAGTTTTTGCGCATTTTGAAAATGCGCATGAAAAAAGCTGGATGGAAAAAGTCAAAAATTCGAAAAAAGCCCCAAATATCGCAAAACGATTTTTACGCTAGGAGGGGGTGGAAAAGTTAGAATATCGCATCGCCAAAATTCGGAAAAACTGGATGGAAAAGGGTTTTTCGCATAAAAAATGACGTATCACCTGTGGTATATGGTGCGCCGCGTTATTGCGCTGTGCTATTTCTCGCGCCTCCGTCGCGTCCGGTAATGCAATGTACCGGTTCATTAGTTTTATTCGTATTGCTTGGCATACAGCGTACACACAACGATGGACTGTTGTAACGCTTACACCAAATGTTTCACCCACTACTCTGTACTCAGCACAGGTGGCCAGCTTGTATATGGCGATGGCGATTCTCTTATCAGTTGGCACAGGTGGGCGATGACTGGAAATACGTGGCCCTACATATGGTCCAATCATGACGCACAGCTTTTCGAAAGTTGTTTTGGACATTCTAAAATGCCGAATCCAAAGCTGATCAGAAAAATGGCTCTGAACGATGTTCTCCCAGAACAGTTTGTTTCGTTTGCGCTCCCAGGTATACGGTGGCTGTCGCCGTGGTCGCGCCGAGATTTCCGCCCTTAATAACGTTTCCAGTGCTCGTCCTGCCCGGCGTCTTTGAACAGCAAACATCATCACCATGTAGAGATGGCAAATGGACACGAAAATAATTCTGCACAGAGCAAATCAGAATCAAACCTCTCCATGCTTGTTTGGCGTCCTCTCCCACGTTATCTAAAGTTTATTCGCATAACTGTAGTGAATGGAAACACGGCTTAATTCGCATTTTTTCCTGCCGAAATTTGGAAATTGCGCATTCTTTTTTCGAAAGGTTTGGATGGAAACCTGCCTTATATGAAGTTTATTCCCAAGGTCTGCATCCGAGGTGTTCAATTATTATGATTATGACCCCCCGGGTTGTAATATTCCTGCGTGCGAGTGTCTGCATGCTGCCCGTGTGTTTGTATGTCTGTTTTGCAGTGTGCAGTCCCACAGTTGGCCACCAGGCTCTCTATAAAAGAGCATTAAAGAAGCGTTCAGTAGGAAAAGAGAGCGAGCCTGTGAAATAGTTACAGCCAGGGTTGCCAGGTCCAACAGAAATATCCAGCCCTAAGTCAGTCTAAAACCCGCCCTTCAAAAGTTTAAAACTAGAATATGTCTGTCACACGTCTGAAGCAAATGGCAAAACAACTTGGAGTGTATTTTGTTTATAAGAGATTTATTATCAGTATTGCTATTTATCTTAAAGTCAATTACAATATTGTAACATTAGAGTTTTATTAGTTTTTTTTTTTTTTTACAACAGTTTTATGTCCAAGTCAAGTGCATTTATTTGCCCCTCCTGACTTCTCCTCTTCCACTTTATTTTTTATTTTTTCATAGCCTGGTGGTTTCTGGTTACATTGTGATTTCTCTCTGTTTTTTTGGCAACAGCTGTTATTTTTAAAAGTAGCCCAAAAAACGGACCACACAACTGGGTTTTCTAAGAAGCCCAATTTGGTGGGAAAAACGCAAAACTGGCAACCCTGGTTACAGAAGTCCAATGTCAAAACAACGCAGAGATTTGTCTGCCCTGCCCACTTCTACCCAGAAGGAAAGCTCACTCAGGTTGCCAAGTTGAGGAAGCTGAATCCCAGTCTCTTTTCTGCGTTCAATGTTAAAGCAGCTTCACACTGCACAACTATACACACTGGTCTGGAACATAGAACCATCTCGCTTTATTTACTTTCTTTCTTCCATGCCAGATAGCTCTGACCAATCAGGGGAGACACTGTGCTCGCGTGGTTGGGTGCGGCACATTTTTGGTGCGTTTAGGTTTTTGTCTGTGTGAAAACAAACCAAATAAAGGGGGAAACCCTCCAAGTAAACAAACTCATCAACTACACCAACTACAGGTGTGAAAACGCCCTTAGTTCCTCCTCTCATAGTTTTGTTTAATTTTGTGTTTCCTTTTTGAATAAAGTTTTAGCGTTGGGCATATGTAATCAAAATTGTAGGTTCTTGAGAAAAATGTCAGCCAAATATTTGGTGTGTGGAACCACACTGTGTGTACATGTTTTAGTTAGTCCATTTTGAGAAATACTACTGTAATGTGGAACTTCAGGGAAAGCTTTATAATGGCTATGGCTGTGGCAGTTGTCCCATTATAACTGAATTATATTTTGCATGAAGTTGCTTTATCACTTTCAAATTTTGATATTTACTTTCATTTGCTATTTAGAGTTAAGGAAATAAGATATCAGACTACATACTTTTGTTTAAACTTGGTTAATAAATCATCAGCTTTAAACATCTACATTGCAGTGAGGTGGAATTTATAGGATCTTCCTTCAGGTGGAAGGAGGTCAGATTCAGTTAGTTATACTGACCAGGTGTACATAGGATCCGCCTTCATGTGGAAGAGGGATCTGATTCGGTCAGCTAGTCTGACATTTGTCACTGTAGGATCTGCCTTTAGGTGAAAGGGGATCAGATTTGGTTAGCTTCTCTGACAATGTTGTGTAGCACCTTCTTTTATGTGGAAAGAAATCTGATTTAGTTAACATTGTTTTTTTCATGTGTCCAGTCTTGTTTTAAACTTTCATTTGTTTAGATTTACATGCAAAAAGTTACAATATTATGCCAAAATATGAGAGTTGTGACTGAAATCATGTCATTAATGTATTGTTCAGGCTATTTATGTCACAATTATCACAACTACAGCAACTGACAACAATACTATTAATAGAATTAAGAGTGAAATGCAAGTAAAATATGACCAATACTTACAATTATTAATTTGATACATTTTTAATCGTAACTGACAAAGCTTTTAAAAAAAATACAAAAAATATGGATTAGGGTTTAGTGGCTCTTTAAACTCACTTTTAAACCAACTTTTTCTTGTTTAGTGTAGAGATTGTTATCAAGGAGACAACATAGGACCTCGCAGACATGGCTGATATGGTTTTCTAGGGATTCAAGGCAAATCCAAATACTTTTTCTTTACAGTAATTGTTTATGTTTTGAGCAACTATACAGCAACGAATTCAATAGTGTGACAATGTTTAACCCTTGTGTGGTGTTCATATTTTTGTAACTCGTTTACTTTGTTACTTGTATTTAATACAGCAAAATTAAGCAATTTTACATTAAAATGCTTTACACATGCTTGCTTCACCTAAATTGCGAGCAATATAAACAGCTTACATGGTTAATATTTGCCCTGTACCTTTCTTATGTTACATTTCTTTCAAAAAGTGCTACTCTTTTTTTATTAGTTTTTTAATAAAATGTAAAAGAAAATGAATTTAACTCAAGATATGAGTAGAAAATTTGTTTAGTTTCAAATTTACAAATGAAGCAATGTTTATTAGCCCTTGGCCAAACATACTGTATGTAATATAAATGTGTGTGTGGGCCAATGCCAATGAGTTTGAGTTATAAAAAATATTTTTTTAGTATCATTTGATGAAAAATGAAAACGGGTACCACAGACCCGAACACCACACAAGGGTAAAGCAAGTCTGAAAAAAGTATAGAGAAAGATAATAAGACAAAGAAATGTTGCAAAAGTAATTCATTTAATAGGTGAGTTGTGAATGTTGCTAAACTCATTTATTTTAATAGTTCAGCGTTAGCATTTGTTACAGTTTGTTCAAATCTGAAGTATTGATCGAAAGAAAGAACAGGTTAGGAGAAGCAAGAATATGCAAAAACATACGGGATATATGAGTAATTCTTAAAAAGTATTTTTTTCATGTGTAGGCCCTCTTAGAACTAATAATGATTAATATTTCTTTCAATCATTTGTTTCAGTGTGTCATAAAATAACAAATTAGAAACAAGTAAGCTTTTTTTTAATACACTGTTACATGAAATCCATTGTTGACATACTGTTTTGCATACTTTTTTTAAGGAATGGATTTACTGAATATATCTGGCCCATGTCCTTATTAACTGGGCTGAGTCCCGGATATTTACATACCAAGGCACTGCCCCTGGCTTCATCTACATACTCCTCCAGTTAGTTTTCTTTCAGCACTAATGAGTAGGTAAACATGGAACTTGGGGAAAACCAATAGAACGCTTCGTATGCAGAGCTAGTCTACACAATAGTTCAACAGACAAAAGACAGGGTATTTACATAAGGGGGAACAGGTGGAAACAAAACTCCAGGCAGGGATCAGACATAAGGCTTTATTAAAAAAGAGCAATGCAAAAACACAAACATGGAAAAGCAGGGTCAGCAACAGAAGATAAAAACATAGAGGGATAAACATACCAAGGTTAGATAAGCAGTCCAGGGTCATTACATAGTGAGAATAAAGAGCTGCAAGACTTGGTTCCTGGCTAATGTACCTCTACCAACATGATGTGGAGATGGGTGAGTGCAGGAACAGCCTTGTCAAAAAATGTCAAAAGGAAATCCAGTAACCTGTAATGTAGTACATTTTTAAAATGAGAACACACACTTGGAACAATGGAAGCCACCTCTGCACTCAGGGACGCAAGTTAAATGCCTGGCTCATTGTTAAGGGTGAGGAGAAAGGGCCTCTCTTCTCTTTCACCTTTAGGCCATGGCTGGTTTGGCAGCAATTATAAAAAGCAAGTTTGGGAAAAAACTGCAGAATTTCATGAAAAGAACATCTTTAGCTGTTAAACACAAAACCTGAGTTCAATTAGTCACTGTTGTATTTAGCATCATAGAAGGTTTCACTAGTCAAATATCCTTTTAGTCTAATATAAAATAATTTTGATTTGAGTGTAGTTTTCTTGCCCTTGCAATTTCCGAGGTTTTAGACATACAACAAACAAAATGAAATAAAATGAACTCTCAATGAACTGACCTGAACAGATAAAATGATAAATTATGTGGCACCACCGACATTATAGTGTGGCTGTGGTTTTGTTACTTTATATCCAGTATCCTCAGGCTTGCTTTCTTTGTATAGTATAAGTTGTCTAAATGTGGGATGCTCAGATATCTTTAAAGCACACATACATTATAGGTCCTCCTTTAGTTACAGCAGCTATGCTTAAAAAAGAGCTGCATAAATGAAATGAGTAATGGTCACTGTGAATCATCTTATACCATAAATAGAC
The DNA here is from genome assembly GCF_023375975.1 of Astyanax mexicanus. NCBI lineage: Eukaryota > Metazoa > Chordata > Actinopteri > Characiformes > Acestrorhamphidae > Astyanax > Astyanax mexicanus. The sequence goes on from NC_064408.1 coordinate 50,886,521, forward strand.
AGCAGTGCACTGAAACTGTGTCAGGAACACTTTAGTTACCATATGTTTATTATTATGTTATGCAATGCAATGAATCGCTTTCCAGTCATTGTATAATATTTGGGACAGTTTAAATGCTTGTAAACAGAAATGCACCCTATACTGCCATAGGATATGACCTTTAAATGTAATACCATATCACTTTCTGCAAACTGTCATTCTGCAGAATAGCCCAAGCAATCGAGAGAGAAGCTCACTTTTCTCCAAAGAAAGATAGATACCCAAGATACCATTTGGACTACAATAAGGTTTTCAATCAAAGGAAAAAATGAAAAAGGATAATGTCACAATGCTATGCTAATCACACTGATATGAATGTTTTGAGGTGCTTACAGCTACATTTTAAAATCTGTATTGATCCATTGACATTTAGCTACAGAAACATGGATCCTATTAAACCTGTTTTAATGACATTTCTTATTTACAACTTTTTTTTATAGATAAACAGCAAAGGTTCCTGGAATCTATGCTAACTTATTTGTCAGAGTGCTAAATAAAACATAGGTTGTCCGATATTGAATCCATTCATTTTTGTTGCACTGCTGATTCAGCTGGTAACCTGGTTTGAAAAGTTCTGAAGCACTGATCCAGATGGATCCAGTATACAGCACATCATGTGTATGAAATAACACTTTGAGCAGGAGATGCATTTTCAAGGAAGTTTTCAGGTAGAGAGTATCCAAAGAGCTTGAAATCCAGCTCATAAATTTCATAGAGTTTTCTTCTCCATTCGAAGGGTATTTTAGTAAACCAGTCGTTTATCCAGCTCTCTTCTGTTCTGTTGCTGGGGCTCTGTGGGAATTGGATGATGTGGTCGACTTTGAGGAAGTGCAGCAGATGTTGTGCATCCTCGTTCATGGTTTCCATTTTCCCAACAAAATCATATTCAATCTGGCACGGATGGCACAGGTAATACATCTGCCTCCAGTGCTCCTGAAAGGCGAGGCTGTAATAATCTGGAAGGTCCACAATGTAGTGGATGAACTCGGAGAATGTTGGACGTATACCTGCTGCATGAGCACGCTCCGCGCTGGCTGGCGGTGAAATTTTCCTGTACCTCTTCATGATAGGAACAGCGAGGTAGTTGTAAAAGTAGTCATTTTTCTTTTCAAATTTGTCCCTGTAGGCAGAAATGAGCCTGACAAAAGGGTGCCTGACAAACAGGAACTTTTTATACTTCTTGATCTTCTTGTTCATCACATTCCTGTGGGACCTGTTGAGATAGACAACACTGTTGCCATGAATTTGGTCTCTGGGAATGTCCGAGTGATTTTTGTAGGGAACGCCGTTCACCTTCAAGCTCTCGCTCAGGAAAATCATGATGCTTTTCCACTCTGTACATGCAACCTTTGGAATGTAACAGTAGATTATTCCATGCCGGTCATCCACAATGAGGTTTGACAACTGATCATGTGGAATGTCGTTAAGTGTGGCTCTTTTTAAAAAGCCTAAAGACGCACTGCGGCTGCACAGGTTGTGAATCAACTTCTTTCTGGCATACTGTGTGTATTGCAGATCCAGTACCTTGGGACTAGCGTGCCTCATGCTCCTCACAAACGCATCCTCAGATTCCTTGGTCTCCAGATCCTTGTTCAGTGCTGCAGGTCCAGTGGTCTCCAGACTGTACGTTCCGTATGTGGACTCAAACTGGTCTTGATGCTGGTTTGAACACTGTTGTAAAGTGATAACATGTTCAGAGTTGAAAGAAAACTTGTTTATTCCAACATCTAAATTCCAAAAAACCACAAAAACCAGCGAGAAAGATCCCAGGCAAAAGAAAAGCTGTACAAATCTTGGCATATTCATTGCTTCACCAGACGCTGAATATGAATGAACAAAATAGCAGGGCCTCAGGGATGTACAAGTTCACTGGAAAATAATCCGTTTTAGGGGTGGCGGTCTTCCTCATGATATGTCAACCGTTGACCTTACTGGTTCTGAACATGATACGTAACTTTTCAAATCTATTTATGTCTAAATCTCACCAACATTTAACTTAACTAATCTCAGCAGCAAATGTTTAAGATACATCCAAATCGCGTATACAAAAACTTCAAACTGACTGCTCCGCCAGTGCTAATGCTGGTGGGAAACTAGTTCAATGGGCAAGGAGTCTATTGTTCTCCCATAGCCTGTAGCAACTTCAGCTTGAAGAATGAAGAAAGTAAGTTGAATAGAAAGAAGAGAAGACAGTAATACAGTCATGTCAGTACTGGGCTTTTAATGATGTATTTAGATTTTTTTTCTAATGAAGAATAAGTTACAACTTACATTTGAAAGGAAAAAAAAACAGATTGTAGTGCATAACGTATCCTAAATAATAATAAGCTAATTCTGCCCATCTTTACTTCTGAGAGCCAATCTGTATTTGTACCACGTACTGGTTCAGCCTTTGCACCAGTCCTAAATGTTTTTGAATGAGTTTAAGGTTTTTAGTAAGATGGTAAAATGTCTCAATATCTGATATCATTGCTGCCCAATGACAAACATGTATCTCCAAAACACCACTGTAAAACAGTTTATTTCAGGTAACTTTTAGATAGTTTTATTTTTCCCAAGGTATGCAGTAAAAAAAAAGAATAAAAGAATTGTGTTCAATGAGATTTGCAAATCATTGCATTCTCTTTCTATTTAAAGAATTATTTTTTTATAGGCTGTGGCCACGTGCCATTTCCTTCTCTTTCCTTTCTCTGTTTCATTCTGTTGCATAACAATAAACAAATATAAACCAATTTTATATAAACAAATAAATGTAAAACAATAAACAAAGATGACAAGTAAGGAAGTAGAACTACTGCACTACTGTCCATTTAAGTACTCAAATGCTGTAACTGTGTCTGCTGGAGTATTATTTCCTTCTTCTACTTCCACTTTTAACACAAGTTTAATACTTTTACCCTGATAAACATTTAAATGCTGCATCATTATAATTAATAGCAATTATAATAATCATTTCAAACGCACATTGTTAGATAACAGATGATTTGTCATCGGGTTTGATAAAGCTGCTCATCATTGAGTGAGTTTGCTGCATTTAAGCAGAGCTGAACACAATCAACTAGCAGCGGTTATACATCTAATCTGTTACATCACCTAAAGCAATTTCGATACATACAATATTTTCCTTATTCTGTCTGAAGTGCTTTTATAGCTTATGTTGTAACTAAGTTATTTATAGCTGATAAAGTCTATAGGTTTGTTTATTTAATGGGGATGTCCTGTTCCTCTTATGTATATGAAGGCTTTTTGTATTCTTTATCCTTGTTAAAGCACTTATTTATTCATTTAAAGTTTTAAACTGTTAAATTGGTTTACAAAAGAATAAGAAGCTCTGCCTCTGTTGTAATTTAAAGTTATTTATATTGGTAATAGGTATATAGGTTATAGGTTTATGTTTTACAAGGATATCATGTTTTTATTTTGCTATATGCAAATAAAATTGAGCATTGATTTATTTTGACCATTTTTATTTCTGAAGTATTATATAGTTTTTGTAAGGATTCTTAGTTTTTTATATCAATATAAATACTTTGAAGGTTTTTTGGAGGCCTTCAAAGTATTCATATTGATATCGAACTTATATTGAATCGACCGAAATGAAGGAATATATCGCAATATAAATTTTTGCCATTTCGTCCAGCACTACTTCAACAAGACAACGACCCTCAAAATCTACTAAAGCATTCATACAGAAGAACATGTACAACGTTCTGGAATGATCATCTCAGTCCCCAGACCTGAATATTATTAAAATCTGTGGTGTGATTTATAGCGGGCTGTTCATGATCAGAAACCATCAAACCTGACTGAACTGGAGATGATTTGTAAAGAAGAATGATCCAAAATCCAGACTCTCAATGAAAGCTATAGGAAGAGTTTAGAGGCTGTTATTTATTTGCAAAATGAGGATTTAATAAATATTGATGTCATTTTTCTGTTTTTATGCACCTGCCTAATTTAGTTTAAAGAATTATTGCACACTTTCTGTAAACCTATAAACTTTATTTCACGTCTCAGATATCACTGTGTTTGTCTGCTATATGATATATTTAACTGAAATAGCTATAAACCTATGATTTATAAAGGAAAATCATGAAAATGACCAGGGGTGCCCAAACTTTTACGTACCACTGTCAGGAATGACCCAGGCAGGGTGAGGAGGAAAGCGGACGCAAGTGCAGGTAAGGGCGAAATAAATAAATAATTGATTAAATAAATAACAAAGAAACAAGGAATAAGTAACATGAAACAAAGATACACAAATAACCATAAACCAAAACAAACGAGAGAAACCAGAGAACATAAATTAAACAAACTAGATAGATAATAACAAACAAACAAACCAGGAGTAAATAAACAAAGAAACAAACAAGGCACTGAATAAATACAAAACTAAACAAGGCAGGGATATATATACAGGGAAATAACAAGGAACTAAACACTAAGCAGGGATCTGGGGAAACGAGGAAGAAACAAGAAACTAGAAAACTAAACAAGAAATAAATACTGAGCAAGAACTAGGGCTATGAAACGCGGAGAAACACAGAGAGACAAGGAGCGACAAAACAACAGAGGATGGTGCAAAGACCGACGAGGCACAAGTGGCAGAGGAGGGCTATTTAAACAAACAGGAAACACACTAGAAGTGGAAACTCCTGGGGAAGGGGCGGAGCTACAAATGAGACACGTGGTGGAAAAGTACTGAGACGGGAGACACAGGGGAGCACAGGTCACGTGGGGAAGACACACAGAGACACGAGACGAGGCCAAGACGTGACAACCACTGTACATGCCTGACATTGACAAATCCCCAACATTTAATTACATTTAACTTTAAATAAAATAGGTGATCAGTACTGGAGGTAATCTTGAACACAACTTTATAACATAAGTTGGGGGGGCACAGGGATTTAAATACATAGCTAAGACATTATAATGAAAATGTTTAAAAAAACTCAATGTCAATCCTCTCGCCACACTGAGAATTCCTGTATTTTTGGACCACCTGTGTTTTATGTCTTGTTAGCTTCTAACTAAAATCATATTCCCAGCAGCAACTGGAGGACAACTAAATAAGGTGGGGCTTGGACACAGGCCAGGTATGTCAGTGAACAGCGCTGTGTAAAAATATGGGCCACCTTTCTCAAATGACACATACAGTAAATTTGTACAGTATGTGTGTGTGAGTGTGTGTGTGTGTGTGTGTGAGAGTGAGCGTGTGTTTGTGTGTGAATAAGTATGCAGTATTTTTTTTTTGTTGGGGGACCCAAGGGGCTAGGGGCTAAAAGATAGGGGCCAGTAAACCTGTACCAGTACAAAGAGGCATTGTGCTGCTTGTCAGATGATACTGTATCTCCTTTGAAGCAGGACACATAATGCCTATTTAGTTTGACCTGTCATCTCACTTAATTACAGACGCTAAACTATTACAATCAAACTACTTTCACATCTCTCCTCAGCACATCATAGTTAGCTAACTATCATAGAACTTCGACTGCAAATAAGACAGATATTGTGTCAAATCGAATTAAAAAACCTTTTTAAAGGCTGTCCTTCAATGTGAAACTAATTCACAAATTAATAGGCCGCCTGACTGGTGAGTTTTTGTATGTACTTAATGTTTTGGCTGCTTTGGCGTACTGTAGGATCGATCTAGCATTACAGAACCACAGTTACATTCTTTACTGCAAAGGTGAGTGCATACACGGATATTCAGTAACGGGAAAAAAGCGATAAAAGCCTAAATAGGGTCCTATGAGCAAATATGTGGAAAAAGCCATCCATACCAAAGGTTCTCCCTCCTTCCGCTGTGAGGGAAAACCATTACAGAGAGCAAATGGCCTGCTGGTAATCAGGTCCACCGGCGCCACAACATAACAAACTCAGATATGCTGCACTACCTTTGGTTGCAGACCACACTTCCCAGGGTCGAGGTGACATCTCAACAGGTAGTCTGCTGTCAGGTTGAAAACACCTGTCAGATGACATGTTCTTATTAATGCCAGCACAGGGAGTACCAATTTTAGTAGAAGGCAAATGACTCTCAGGGCTGGAGAAAAACACATCCTATCAGGGGGGTGTCTGTGACAAGGGCATGTCCATGACCAGAAATGAGACGTGCATTTACTGTCAGTAGTCACCAATGCTTTCCCTGTGATTGTTTGGGCTGAGACCTAGGGTATATACGAATATAGTTTATAAATATATACCTACATCGATGGGCGTGGAGGTCTGGAAGTAAGTTGTTTAGGTAAATGTCTGCCATATTGATTTCTTGGTAGAAGAAAACACAGAATAAAACACAGAAATCTAAAAATAGCCTAGACAACAGTAAACAGTCAGACATTCATTGCTATCTTGGCAAATCAGGCACGCCATGCAAACTTAAAGTGTGCACACACCCGTTTATAACAAAGGACAAGGAAATGCACCAGTGCAAAAACCCAACTTTTGCATCAACAATAACATTGCTGTTCCCGTACATGATCTATTCACCACCTTCACAGCATGAAAGAGCAGGTCAGTTTCCTCTGCTGAGAGGCACAGAAGCACTGCAGCGTTAAAATACCAATTTGTCAAAGTCAGAGCGCACCTGACTCTTACAGGGAATGGCAAGTGACATGCTTATTGGTTTATTTCATGTTACGCCTAAAACACACACCCATGATTATTTAATTTGTAAGAATTAGTACATACCTTTTGCTCGTTTTAAGCCATGCAAGGCATATTGTGCTGTTGCTTCGATAGCAAAAACTCACTGACACGGCGTAAATCAAGCTGTGCGGTGCATGATTGACGGCTCACCTATAGATCACTAAAATAGGGCCCCTAATCTTGCAATCTACATTTGAATATTTGAATACATTCTGGCGATAATGTTGCTGACTTCAAGCAGTCCGGAATCATGTCTATAAATTGGGATATAAACTGGAGAGGGGTGAGAGAACTTGACCAGACATGGTGATGCAGCTCACAAATGTCCACCAATGCTTGATCCAGAGAAGAAAAGCAAGTGAGCCAGTCATCTAAGTAGGGTTGAAATTTCATGCCTGATGCCCTCAGGGGGGATTTTAAACTGAAACCATACATCCTAAAAGGCAAACTGCAGCAAAGGCTGAAAAGCTGATATTACAAAGTATGACTATATAAGTCGAGTGTTGTTAAACTGTAATGCAGGAAGATCATTTTGATGACTTCTGATGCTCAAAGTATATTCACAGGGAGATGCCTTGATGCTCCTTATGTTCACAATTGTTTTGAGAAAATAATCTGATTAGTGCCTGCAATGTGGTGGCTTGAGTAAAACGAGTAAAGCGTTGGTCTAAAGGGGCTGGTGGGGGGTGACACATGAACTGTAGTCGTCAGCCTGATAACAGGGCTTAAAGGAACCAATGACTGCTTTTATTTGACAGTCTAATTACATGAAAGCTGAAGCTCTGGAGGAGAAGTCAAAATGTCGGTTGCATAGCTTCTAAGGCAGGTGGGTCCATAGGAACCTTGCCCTCGTGAGAACTGGGTGTCCAAATTGTGAGTCTGGTGGAACTGGTAAGACCATGTACACTCAAAGCAGGACCCGAGGCAAAGAAGTCACCCAAAGACAAAACTTCTACAGTAGCAGTAGCAGATTGTCCCAGAATGACCAGAAGACTGCCAATACCTCCTAAAGGGTGTTAGATTAAGTAGTGCAGTTGAATTAAATTAATGGAATTAAATCCAATAATTCCATTAATTCCACTTCAGTGAGAGAAAAACCTGCTTGAAGTGAGCTGCATGTGGCCTGGAATGAAAGAAGGAAAAAGAGGATAAGTGACGTGTGAACCCCACTCTTTTAGATAGAGTAGTGTCACATGTGACTTTGTTGTTATACTAAAATCTCTGCCTGTGCTACATGACCAGATCACATTTATCTACTACCTACTAACCTCTGGCAATCAGGAGACATTAAAATAATACTTCAATTAATTTGTTCATTTTTATGTATGTACAGAGAGGCTGCAAGCTGTTGTAACGTTACAGAGCGGAGTCAGACGCACGCGGTAAAAACTAGATGAGGCTTTAATAAATGGGGCAAAAACAGAGATCGTAGTAGTAATACAGGCGAGGGTCAGAACCAGAGAGACAATAAACCAATGCATTAGAACAGAAACGATAGACAAAGAGTAAACCTGAGCCAAAATACAGAGTCAAAAACCGGAAGATCACAGAGTAAACAAAGCAGAACGGGCGAGACAAAAAACGGAGTCAAAAGGGAAAAAACGGGTCATACACGGTAATACAAAAAGATAGAGAACGCTCGGTATGTCGCTGGATAACAGTGGCAATACTTCGCGGAAAACAAGTGAAAATAGACTGACTTATATACAGTGAGATAATAACAAACAGCTGAAAGCAATCTCAGAATTCCGGAGATGACGAGCGAGAGAAGGCGCGCTGATTGGTGGAGTCCGGACACGTGTCAGACACAGATACATTCTGGGGGTTGGAGTCCTGAGGCAGAGATTGTCCATTGACAGATACAGAGGAGTCCTGGTTTTGGACTACACAGTCAGTAATAGACGTGACAGTTCCCCCCCCCAAAGAGTCCGGGCAGGCTGAGGAACGAGGTCGCCCGCGACGACCACCAACCGACCTCTCAGTGACCAGTTCAGAATTCTGACTGTCGCCACTAAGTTGCTGGACAGAGACTCTCCTCCTCGGACGACCTCTGGACGAACAGGTGGGCCTGAGTCTAGGACGACCTCTGGGACGAGGGGCTGGCTTCTCAGGATGCCGGGAGTGAAAATCCGCTATTAAGCCAGGGTCCAGGACTTGGGGCGCAGGAATCCAGCTCCGCTCCTCAGGACCGTACCCCTCCCAGTCCACAAGGTACTGCAGGACACCACCACGCCGTCTGGAGTCCAGCAACTGGCGAACAGCAAACGCAGGGGACCCATCAATGGTCACCGGAGGTGGAGGGGTCCCGCCAGGCACAGCTTCATCTAACGGACCTGTAACCACAGGTTTGAGCAGAGATACATGAAAAGAATTAGACAAACGAGAATGACTTGGAAGGTCTAAACGGTAAGTAACATCATTGATACGTTTAACAATTTTATAAGGACCAATATATTTAGGAGACAGTTTTTTGCTTCCCTCAGTAGGGCGGAAATCCCGCGTAGACAGCCAGACTCTGTCTCCAGGTCGGTAGGGAGGAGCATCTCCACGGTGACGATCAGCCTTGTCCTTCTGGCGTCGAAGTACAGATTCAATGCGTTGGTGTGTATGCTCCCATACCTCTTCACTCCTTTTCATCCAGTCATCGACCGAAGGAACATCAGAAGTGATCCCGGACCATGGCATGATGGGTGGTTGGTAACCTAATACGCACTGAAAAGGGGTAAGTCCGGTGGTGGAACTAGTCAAAGAGTTTTGGGCAATTTCAGCCCAGGGGAGATAACGGGCCCAGTCTCTTTGGTTCTCATAACAATAAAGTCTGAGGAATTTACCTAGCTCCTGGTTCATCCGTTCGCATTGCCCATTAGTAGTGGGGTGATATCCTGAGCTAAGACTGACTGAAACACCTAAGTGTTCGAAGAAAGCAGACCAAACTTGAGACGTGAACTGAGGGCCTCTATCAGACAAAATATCCTCAGGTATGCCAAAAAAACGAAATACATAATTAAAAAGGGCTTCAGCAGTTTGAAAAGCTGTGGGAAGAGACTGAAAGGGTATGAAACGGACACTACGAGAAAATCTATCAATAACGGTAAGAATAGTGGTGTAGGATTGAGAATTAGGCAGATCAGTAACAAAATCTACAGCTATGTGAGACCATGGACGAACAGGGACAGGTAAAGGTACCAATTTACCGGCCGGCAAAGTTTTAGGAGTTTTACACTGGGAACAAACAGAGCAAGAGGAGATAAAATTATGAATATCACTAGACATATTTTCCCACCAATATCTATTTAACAGGAGTTGATGAGTGCGTGTTTCACCAGGATGACCAGAAGTGACAGAAGAGTGGGCCCAAGTGATTAACCGGTCACGAAACTGAGGAGGTACATACCTCTTGTCACGGGGACACTGGATAGGAATTTCCATATCCTGTAAAGCACTCTCAATCTCATCATCGACCTCCCATCTGATAGATGACACAACCACACCTGGTTGCAGGATGGTCTCAGAAGAAAGAGCATCTAGAGTGTTGTCGTCAGCATACAGACGAGACAAAGCATCAGCTTTACCGTTTCTACTGCCAGGTCTGTAAGAAATGGTAAAGTTAAAACGAGCAAAGAACAAAGACCAGCGAGCCTGACGGGGATTCAATCTTTTAGCTGATTGTAAGTATTCAAGATTTTTATGATCAGTCAGAATTAGAAACGGATGATTGGCTCCCTCTAACCATTGTCTCCATTCCTCTAGAGCTAACTTAATAGCAAGGAGTTCACGGTCACCTATACCATAATTCTTCTCTGTGGGAGTGAGTTTGTGTGAGTAATAGGCAACAGGGTGTAATTTCAGAGGTTCACCAACTCTCTGAGAAAGAACTGCTCCGATACCAGTTTCTGAGGCATCAACCTCTACAATAAAAGGCTGGCTAGGGTCAGGATGTTTCAGAATGGGTGCTGAAGAAAAAGCCTCCTTGAGAGACTGCATGGCCTTCTCGGCCTCAATAGACCATGCCAAGGTTTTAGCTGATCCCTTTAAGAGAGCAGTAAGAGGGGCAGCAATACTACTGAAATTTCGGATAAATCTGCGATAGAAGTTAGCAAAGCCTAAGAATTTTTGCAAATCTTTGACTGACTTCGGAGTGGGCCAGTTAACTACAGCATCTACCTTATGGTCATCCATGGTGATACCTGTGGGACTTATAATGTAACCGAGAAATGTAGTGGATGAGAGATGAAATTCACATTTCTCACCTTTAACATACAGCTGGTGTTCTAGAAGTCTATTAAGTACCTGACGCACATGACTGACATGATCCTCAAGCGTATTGGAGTAGATTAAGATATCATCTATAAATGCAATGACAAACTGGCCAATCAAATCACGAAAAACGTCATTAATAAATGCTTGGAAAACAGATGGAGCATTCCGTAAACCAAAAGGCATAACACAGTATTCGTAGTGCCCCCTAGTGGTGACAAAAGCTGTCTTCCACTCATCACCTGCTTTGATACGGACAAGGTTGTAAGCACTTCTAAGGTCTAATTTGGTGAAAATGGTGGCTCCACGAAGTTGTTCTAGGGCTGCTGGAATTAAAGGAAGCGGATAAGGGTAAGGTTTGGTAATTTGATTTAAACTACGATAGTCAATGCAGGGACGTAAGCCCCCATCTTTTTTTTGTACAAAGAAAAAACCAGAAGCAGCAGGGGACGTAGACGGACGGATGAAACCCTGAGCTAGAGCCTCCTCAATGTATTCCTCCATAGCTCTTTCTTCTGCCTGAGTGAGAGGATACACTCTAGACTTGGGTAATGTAGCACCTTCAACAAGTTCTATGGCACAGTCATAATGTCTGTGTGGGGGTAGCTTGGTAGCATTAACCTTACTAAAGACCTCCTTGAAATCTTGATAGCTCGGAGGAATGTTAACTTCCACTAAACTGACGGGACTCTCAATAGAAGTGGACCCAACAGACAGACTAGGGAGCTTAAGACAGTGCTCAAAACAGTAGGGGGACCAAGACAGGAGTTCCTGCTTTGACCATGATATACCAGGATCATGTTTCTCCAGCCATGGCAGACCCAGAATTACAGAAAACTCAGAGGAGTCAATTACTAGGAAGCTAAGCAGCTCCTCATGTAAAAAACTAGTGGCTACCTTCACCAAGTCAGTCTTAAATGATATCAGTCCCATCCCCACAGGATCTCCATCCAGAGCAGAAATCCGCAATGCGTTGTTCAGGGGTTGAGTGGGGAGGTTCAGCTGTGCAGCCACATCTTGGTGAATGAAATTTCCTTCTGCTCCGGAATCAATCAGTGCTGCAAACACAGAAACAGAAGAGCGGTAGGAGAGAACAACAGGTAACAGGAAAGACTTTGAAACCAACCCCTTATTAGTGGGAACACTAACCACATTAGCGCGTGAAGTAGTCTCCACGCGCTTTCCAGGGGTTGGGGCCTGACGTCTATGCGGACGGGCCTGACAATCACGTATTACGTGACCAGACCCGCCACAATACATGCATAGACCACCATGAAGTCTGCGTAGACGCTCTTCTTGTGACAGACGTGATGTGTCACACTGCATGGATTCGGGAGCGCTGTCATCTCGGGAAGGAAAGACTGCTGGACGAGGGAGGGTTGCAGGACGAAGGAGATTCACAGGGTTGGATGAGGTCCGAACAGGGGACTGACTGAATGACCAACTTGTTTTTTTAGGTTTGCGTTCATGCAACAGTTGATCCAGACGAATAGCGAGTTTAATAAGATTATCTAAAGATAAATTTTCATCCTTACACGCTAATTCGGTTAAGACGTCAGAGTTAAGACCATTGCGAAACATTACTAAAAGAGCAGGTTCATTCCAACCACTACTGGCTGCGAGAGTGCGAAATTCTAGAGCATAATCTGCTACAGAGCGGTTGCCTTGACGAATTTTGGAAATTAATTCTCCACTAGACTTGCCCTCATGAGGATAATCAAAGACCGTGCGAATAGTTTCTACAAACTGATCATATGAGCTACTTTGTAAAGTAGGCCAAACAGCAGTAGCCCAATCCAGAGCTTTACCAGTCATACAAGATACCATAAATGCTATCCGAGCCTTATCAGAACTGGGTGGTGAGTTACTAAAAAAAATTGAGCACTGTAGCAGGAAGCCTTTACATAAATCAGGTGATCCATCAAATTTGTCAGGTTTACTAACCGGAAAAATGTGGTCATTAGTGCTTGAAGGAGTTACAGAGGATGGTACAGACACAGCAGCAGTCGCACCCAGTGTTTGTAATTGTGAAGAAAGCTGTTTCATACCTTCAAGCATTAATGCGAGTTGTTTCTGTTGTTCAGCTTGTTGTTGCGCCATAGTAGTCACGGACTGAGAAAAACCTTCAAATAACTGTTGATGCTGTTGGAGAGTTTGATTTTGGTTACTCACGGCGTTTTTTAGAGCCTCAAAATCCGCCGTCTGCATGATGGCGAAGTATTCTGTAACGTTACAGAGCGGAGTCAGACGCACGCGGTAAAAACTAGATGAGGCTTTAATAAATGGGGCAAAAACAGAGATCGTAGTAGTAATACAGGCGAGGGTCAGAACCAGAGAGACAATAAACCAATGCATTAGAACAGAAACGATAGACAAAGAGTAAACCTGAGCCAAAATACAGAGTCAAAAACCGGAAGATCACAGAGTAAACAAAGCAGAACGGGCGAGACAAAAAACGGAGTCAAAAGGGAAAAAACGGGTCATACACGGTAATACAAAAAGATAGAGAACGCTCGGTATGTCGCTGGATAACAGTGGCAATACTTCGCGGAAAACAAGTGAAAATAGACTGACTTATATACAGTGAGATAATAACAAACAGCTGAAAGCAATCTCAGAATTCCGGAGATGACGAGCGAGAGAAGGCGCGCTGATTGGTGGAGTCCGGACACGTGTCAGACACAGATACATTCTGGGGGTTGGAGTCCTGAGGCAGAGATTGTCCATTGACAGATACAGAGGAGTCCTGGTTTTGGACTACACAGTCAGTAATAGACGTGACAGCTGTAGTCAGTTCTGATGACTAGCAAGATTTTTTTCTCAATTGCAAATTATTTAATTTCAGTACTGTTTTGAAAATGAATTTTCATTAATAGTATAAAGTGTATTAATGTCCAATCCCATGAATGAAACGAATGTCTAGATTTCTCAAACTGAGCAGATTTTTCCCAAAAGCTCAACTGTGGTCAGACTGGTTGTACTAAACCTATTTGTATTCTTACACAAAACCAGTGTGATGACTTAAACAGCTAATCTCCAAGACGAACTGCTTCACAACAAAACCATCCCACCCCTCACAACTCTCTGACACTCTGAAAGAAATGACAAAGTTTAAACAGTTTGGCTTTATTTTATTCCCGGGGTTAATTTCCCTGATCTTTTATATCATCGGGCACTGGGAAGATGGAAGCAGAGAAGATGCACCTCTTAGATCTGTGTACAAAATTGAATCACTTCAAGCTGACACTGTCCATAACAGAGACCTGCTCCTGAACTCATTCAAAACTTCTGATGAGGAGATGAATGAAGAGGACGAATGGGCTGTGGATAAAGAGCTGGAGATCAGGAAATGTGAGAAGAAGATTCACTCAACTCCGATTCCTCTGGAGCTCAACTACAGACAATACGCCAGAAAGAAGCGGATTTGGGATCTGTGTGAAAGCAATGGTACCTTAGGCATCAATGAGAAATGGCGCTCAGTGGATGAAGTCCCGAACTCTGAACTCAGCAACCTGCTTGTGGACGACCGGCATGGGATCATCTACTGCTATGTTCCAAAGGTTGCATGTTCTGAGTGGAAGAGGATCATGATTGTTCTGAGTGAGAGTCTAAAGGTGGATGGCGTTCCCTACAGACACCCTTCAGACATCCCTGAGGAACAAATTCATGGCAACCCCAAGCAGTACCTAAACCAGTATCCCAGAAAGGTGATGAAACACAAACTGCAGCACTACAAGAAGTTCATGTTTGTCAGAGATCCTTTCGTTAGACTGATTTCAGCCTTCAGAGACAAATTTCTAAAAGAAAACCAGCCATTTTATAAGTACGTTGCTGTCGATATTCTGAAAAGATTTGGCAACATTTCTACTTCCGGCGCCGACGCGAGTGGCTGCCTGTTCCAGTAGCTCCGTCTCTTTGTGTGTTTTTCTGAGTTTTTTTACGTTTATTTATCGTCTCTGTGCTACTACACACGTCTAGTGTGCATCTTATTTATATCCTAAGGATATTTTTGGTGTAAATATGCGGGGCAGCGAGGAATACCGTGTTTATTCCCGGGAAGAACTGCTAGCCCTCCGACCCGCGGGACGTGGGGGCATTGTCCACACAATACCGGATGATCTGAGAAGGAGGTACCGAGGTTGCAGGGCCGGCGCTATGCTAAAGGTTAAGCTAAAGGCTAAGAAGTCGGAGCAGCGCTGGAGGTACAAACCCTCAGTTCCGTCGGTGGTTATGGGGAATGTTAACTCACTGACCAACAAAACCGACGAGCTAGCCTGTCTGGTGAAGAATCAGAAGCTCTACAGGGAGTGTAGCATGCTGTGTTTCACCGAGACCTGGCTCACCCCCGACACGCCGGATGCTAACGTGCAGCTACCCGGCTTTTCTTCAGTGAGGGCGGACAGGGACCCGGTGCTTTGCGGGAAGCGGAAAGGTGGAGGAATCGCGCTGTTTATTAACAACAGATGGTGCAACCCTGGACATGTGTACGTGAAGGAGGTGATCTGCTGTCGGGATATTGAACTGTTAGCGGTGAGTCTCCGACCTTATTACATGCCGCGGGAGCTCTCTCACGCGATCCTCGTGTGTGTTTACATCCAGCCGAGAGCGGATATGCAGGCGGCGTGTGACGTCATCCACTCCACCGTCGCAGCGCTGCAGACACAGCACCCTGACGCCTTCTATGTGATCACTGGTGACTTTAATCACGTAACGCTGGACTCTACCCTGCCTGCCTTTTTCTAGTTTGTGGACTGTCCCACCAGGAAAAACAGGACCATAGACTTGCTGTATGCTAATGTGAAGGATGCATACAGGGCTATTCCACTACCACCGCTGGGGAAATCAGATCACAATCTGGTGTTCCTGCAGCCTCAGTACAAACCACTGGTACTGAGGCAGCCCACTACCACACGCTCATTCAGAGTCTGGTCTCCTGAAGCAGAAGAAGCCCTAAGGGACTGCTATGACACCACTGACTGGAGCATGCTGCTGCACCCACATGGTGAGGACATTGAGGGGGTGACTCACTGTGTTACGGACTACTTGAATTTCTGTATGGATGTTGCTGTTCCCACAAAGACTGTACGCTGCTTTCCAAACAACAAACCCTGGATTACCAGCTCCGTCAAGGACCTCCTCAACCAAAAGAAGAGGGCGTTCAAAGACGGAAACTTGGTAGAGCTGAAGCGCGTACAGGGGGAACTCAAGGTACGTCTTAAAGAGGCCAAGGAGTCTTACAGGAAGAAGGTGGAAAGAAAGCTGCAAGACAACAACATGAAGGAAGTCTGGGGTGCAATGAAAACCATCACTGGGTGCAAGAACAACAACGGCAACCCAGTAGATGGCGGTGTGGACAGAGCAAACCAGTTCAACAACTTTTACAACAGGTTTGACTGTCCTGCTCCTGCTGCCCCCTCCTCCTACCCTCCTGCAGCATCACCAACATCTTCTCCATCTCTACCATCATCACCACCATCTCCATCACCTTCAACTCCAACTCCACCATCTTCATCACCACCACCATTACCCTCACCTCCATCTTCATCAACATCATCACCGTCATCATCATCACCACCACCACCACCCTCACCTCCATCATCATCTTCATCACCATCAGCACAATCACCCTCACCTCTACCATCTTCATCAGCACCATCATCACCCTCACCTCCACCATCTTCATCATCACCACCATCAACACTATCAACTGGCAGACAAATCATCTCCTCCAGTCCACCAACCTTTACTGCTGACCAGGTCAGGAGACAGCTGAGGAGACTTCACCCCAGGAAGGCAGCTGGCCCGGACAGAGTGTGCCCCAGAATGCTCAAGGCATGTGCTGTTCAACTGGGTGAGCCCCTCCAACATGTTTTTAACCTCAGTCTGCGTCTAGGGAGAGTTCCTGCCACGTGGAAGACAACCTGTCTCATTCCTGTTCCCAAGAAGGCACACCCGAAGGAGCTGAATGACTACAGGCCGGTTGCTTTGACATCTCATGTGATGAAGACCATGGAGCGACTGCTGCTGGACCAACTCAGACCTCAGGTCCACCATGCTGAGGACCCACTGCAGTTTGCGTACCGGGAAAAGGTGGGAGTGGAAGATGCCATCCTCTATCTCCTGCACAGAGCTCACTCTCATCTGGACAAGGGGGGAGGTGCTGTGAGGGTCATGTTCTTCGACTTCTCCAGTGCCTTCAACACCATCCAGCCCCTACTACTGAGAGACAAGCTGATGGAGATGGAGGTGGATATGCACCTGGTCACCTGGATCACTGACTACCTTACTGGGAGACCACAACATGTCAGGATCAGGGACTGCTCCTCTGACACAGTGATCAGCAGCACAGGAGCACCACAGGGGACTGTTCTCTCTCCAGTCCTGTTCACACTGTACACATCAGACTTCAAATACCACTCGGAGTCATGCCACATGCAGAAGTTCTCTGACGACACTGCAATCGTGGGGTGTGTGCGTAATGGTGATGAGAGGGAGTACAGAACCCTGGTTGAGGATTTTGTGGTGTGGTGCAAGATGAACCATCTGCAGCTGAACATCTCCAAAACCAAGGAGATGTGCATAGACTTCAGGAGGTCCAGGCCCTCTGCTCAGCAGCCAATCTCCATCGAGGGGGTCGACGTGGAGGTGGTCAAATCCTACAAATACCTTGGTGTGCACCTGGACGACAGGCTGGACTGGTCAGTGAACACTGACTCCCTCTACAGGAAGGCTCAGAGCAGACTGTACTTCCTCAGAAGGCTCAGGGCTTTCAACATCTGCCAGAAACTCCTCCTGATGTTCTACCAGTCTGTGGTAGCCAGCGTCCTCTTTTACACTGTTGTGTGTTGGGGAGGCAGCATCAGCAAGAGGGATGCTGGACGACTGGACAGGCTGGTGAGGAAAGCTGGTTCTGTGCTGGGATTAGAGCTGGAGTCCTTAGCACCACTGGCAGAGAGGAGAGCCCTCAGTAAGCTGCTGAACATCATGGACAATGTTCACCACCCTCTGCACAGCACCATCACCAGGCAGAGGAGCTCATTCAGCGGCAGACTGCTGTCCCAGTCCTGCTCCACAGACAGACTCCGAAAGTCTTTTGTTCCTCAGGCCATAAGACTGTTCAACTCCTCTCAGCACAGCAAACTAAAGACTCTGTGAAACTTTTTCATTCCGGCCACTCTGGCCACACCATGGACACACCCCCAGCTATGGACACACTCTCAGACTTGCTGATGCCTAGAACACTTTTTATAGTTCTACCATATTTTGCACTAGTAGTTCATTCACTAGTTAATTCATCTACTGTTTACGTATCTTTTGCACTGTTTACGTATCTTTTGCACTGCTTAATTTAATTTAAATTATTATATAACTGTGTATTTGCACTTTCTGTTTGGCTGACATCAGTTATCCTCACATTATGCACATCAACTGGTGTTCACTGTCTATTGTGTTCAACTGCACTACCTCCATTCTCCATCTCCATTACACACACACACGAAGACTGTACATTTACACTGTATATTCTATTTCTTATTTGATTGTATTTATATGTATCTTTATATTTTATATTTTATCTTTTTTAACTTTGTGTATTGTGTAACCTGCTGCTGGATGCCAAGAATTTCCCCCCGGGGATCAATAAAGTATCTATCTATCTATCTATCTATCTATCTATCTATCTATCTATCTATCTATCTATCTATCTATCTATCTATCTATCTATCTATCTATCTATCTATCTATCTATCTATCTATCTATCTATCTATCTATCTATCTATCTATCTATCTATCTATCTATCTATCTATCTAACCCACCAGCCTCTGCGAAAAAAGCATTTGCTGCTGGCATTGTGCCATCTTTCTCCAACTTCATCCAGTACATACTGAGCTTACCAGCAGAAAAATACACGCTGCTGGATGAGCACTGGAGACAAGCTGCTCACCTGTGTCACCCATGCTTGATCGATTATGACTTCATAGGAAAAATGGAGACTGTAGAACAAGATGCTGCTCAGCTGCTACGAATGCTTCAGGTCGACAATATCGTCCAGTTCCCAAAGAGCAGAAGCAACATAACAGATAAAAGCTGGATAAAGATTTGGTTTTCCGGTATTCCCACTAAATGGAGGAGGAAACTCTACAAAATATATGGGACAGACTACAAATTATTTGGATACAGAAATCCTGAAGAGCTTCTACATATGTAAAATGCACTATACGTGTTTTCAATGTTTTGTGAATGTAAGAAGTTTAGGCAAGAATGTAAATCCCAAAAATCTGATCTGAAAGTAGCAGATCATCATATTTATATACTGCATAAATATGCACTTAAATATCTCATATGTAGTATGCATATGTCTGTTTTAACCCCCTTAAGAGCCCAGGCCCACTCAAATTTCAAAATTAATCTGATAAATTCAGTGAGCAACTCATTCATGTTTTTTCTTACTGTCTGACTGTAAATTTGTTAAGACTAAAATCCTGACATAACATAAATGACAACAATGTAACCTTTATAACATAACACCTGTATTTTAATATTTTGTTCTAGAAATGTTATCAGAGTTAGTTATATAGAAAGTAACCCTTTTAATTAAAGTATTTGACCTGTAAAAGCTAAAATACACTTTATGAAGGAGTTTATCTACAGAACTAACCCAGCACACCTATATTCTATAAATAAGGAGAGATTGATGAAAACACACATTCACACCGTGTCCTGTGATGCTCTTAGGATGTTTAGTATATGTCACTTAGAGACTTCACGTTACTGAGTTATTAGTGTAATTACTGTAATAGTTTCTCACCATGAGCACTTTTGGGCTAATTTAACACTAAATAAGTTGCTGAAAACCATGTTTGAGAATACACTAGAAATGTTTCAGTACCTACCACCTTGTTACTTAAAATGATTTTATTATGTTCTTTTTCACATAACAACAACTTGTTAGACATTTAGACAATTTAGATAGGGAGTTAAGAGAGGTTCACTTAAAGTTTTTATTTAACTGTATTTTACCTCAAAATCTGCATTTGTTAAAAAATATGCTACACAGGTTATAGGTCTTTGCTGGACATTTCAATGTAATTTAATTTAATGTTTTTGTTAAGCAAGTTTTTGACTCATAATTGTCACTCATTGTCAAAACTGTTTTGATGCTATATAGAACCTTTTTATTTATATAAAGACCTTAATACTAAAGATACTAGAGATATGAAGATCATTTATCTAGCTAAATATTAAAACATTAAAATTGTTCTCTGATCTCTTTAATATCAGATAAACATCTATTTTTACTGATGTGAATACATCACCTCTATTCGGGTTCAAACAATTGTACGTTTGTTTAAGTTGTAGAGCATGCTGTCAAACCTGCGAACACTGTGAATTGTACAGTAACTTGCTGGCAGCTGATGCAGTACATTTTACATTATGCATACTGAACATTTAATTACAGTACATATAAAAGACTGTATTTTATTATTATACTAATATTCACAGTACTGCCTCTTTTCACATTACAGGGTTCTTGCTTCATTTCTAAAGTCAAATTTAATGCTTTTTAAGACCTTTTTAAGGTCAAAAAATGTAGTCTTCTTAACTTTTTAAGTAGAAAATAATTTATTGTATTGAAAATTAAAACTTAACGTTTCCCATTTGTTATGAATTTTCTTTATCAGTTTTGTTCCATTGTGATTCAGAACATGCTAGCATGGTAGCTAGCTAACAGCTAATGTTAGCTAGCTCTCTGCTAACCCTAGTTTTCTTCCCAGTAACGTAGCAAACTCGCCACTAACGTTAGTATGTTAGCTAGCTCTCCGCTAATGTTAGCTAGCTCTATGCTAACCCTAGTTCTCTCCCGTTAAGTAGGGTGACCAAACGTCCGTATTTCCCGGGACATGTCTGTATTTCACGTCCTGTCTCGGGCGTCCCGGGTTTTTTTTTTTTTTCAGAAAGTGAGGAAATGTCCTTGTTTTTAAATTACCTTCATTGGACCAGAGAGCAGTAGACAGCGTGACTGTCAGCGTGGAGCCCTCCCTCCCCCCCTTTCGGTGCAGTCTCACAGTAAGAGCACACACACAACGCTAGCTAGCTCTACGCTAACCTTAGGTATCTCCCCAGTAATGTTAGCTAGCTTGCTGATTATGTAAGGTCGCTCTACGATAACCGTATTTCTCTCCCCAGTAACTTGCCGCTAATGTTAGTATGTGCTTTCCCACTGGCATTAAACACACCATCAAAATTTTTTTAATACCTTTTAAGACAATTTAAGACTTTAATTATCAAGATTTTAATGTAAGACATTTTAGGACTTTTAAGGACCCGCAGGAACCCTGCAGTAATTGGCTACTGTATTTTATTGTTATTGTATTATTTTCAACATTTTAAACCTTTTATATTTTTTAAAGTAAAACAACTGTTTTCCAAAACATACCAAAAAAGGAGAAACATTTCAGCAAATATGAATGCAAATTCAGCAAATGCAAATATGGCTTTATCAAATAGAGCTAATAGTGAATAGCTATGGTGGCAAAGAACCAATAAACACTAACAAATAAGTCTATTCTACTCGAACAACTGAAGAAAATAAAGCTTTCGAGTATATCAGTTCATTTTTCTGACCGTTTCAGACTAAGTTGGGTATAAAACTTAATTATTTAATGTTTTACATTTACGTTGGTAAAGAAGAAATGTATTTGTTTTTATGTATCTGTACCTGTTCTTCAGGTTTTCCTTTCTGCCTTTTAACAGAATTGAAAAATTAGTCTTCTCTCATTTGTTTTAAGATTTTTCCATTTTTGCATCTTGTAACAAAAAATCTGATGATATAATGTAACTTAAAGAATCTGAAAATTTTCATTTTTTTTAGCCTTAAATGATCAGACAATTGAAATGATACACTGACCCTTTCAAGCTTTTATTTTTTATACACAGACTGACTTTACCCATAATCCTTGAGAATTTGGATAAAACATGTCCCACTAAGAAAAGTGCTAATTCTGTTGGAAATGAATAACTTGTGTACAATTCTGTTATAGGTTTATTCATAATTTGTATAAATTTAATATCTGTATGCTGGACTATTGCATACAAAATCAGTTGTCCTCAGATAGGATATAATTATTTAAACTTTATTTAAAAAAAGTAATAATTTAATTAAATAATATATTTACCACATGAAAGAGAATGAGAGTGAGTGAAATATTTGCTATTATTTTGTGGTTACTCAAAATGTGTCCTACATATTCGTCACCACTGTTAGATATTTATGAAAGACATAAAATCAGGCAGCTACAAAGTCAACTACATTTCATTTTCAAACCTTCAGCTCTACTGCATGTTTCAAGATATTTTCCTCTTAACTTCTTCATATTTTTGGACACTGCTAAAACATGTCAAACTACCATCAGTTTTATATGACAAATATTGGATTAGATTATGAAATAAATGTTTTTAAAAACCTCCAAATGCTCGTCAACAGAGGCTAGAATTGTATTAATAATCACAATAAATACCAATATGACTTGTAATGTTTCATTTTTATTCATGTATGTACCCTTATATTTCTTCCATATGCCTTCCCTCTCTATGCACTACTATGCCATGTTGTTTTGGCTTACATAATTTGGGATGCAAATAGTGCACCTGCTAGCTACCTACATATCACATAGTTTACATAAGAACATAATGTTGAATAGGGGCCATTATTTGACAGTTAAAAATGATCTCAGTGATGCATAGTACATTATTCCTGCTGGGAATTACATTATTTTTACTATGATGATTTGATATTTAATGATATGAGGATATTGTACTTTTTATAATAATATTGCTGATTTTTTTATCATTTTTGGACCAAATAGTTAAATGAAGTTGTTAAGTCATTAACTTAACCATCAGATCTAAAATCCCCACTGTCAGAGGAAGTTTTGAGTTTTATTCATTTAGTTAATTGATGTTTAATGTTTTGCAGTGCTATTAAAGTAATAGTCTCTTTTAATACAAAAATATGTGTGGTAAATAAAAACTTGACTTTGCTTAAAGTAACCATTGTATTATGTTAAATAGCTAACAACAGTGCATGATTTAAACACTTCAAATACATATTAGAACCAATAAACAAAAAATTATTAGCTTATTGTATCTGTTTGTACTGAAAAAAAACCCCCAAGATATTTTCTGGATTATTTTCACATATTTTCTGAAAAAGAAAAATAGGAGGTTGCACCTGTACATTTCTAAACAGCCAAGTAAAATTTTGTAATTTAACTCTTTTTTTTTTCGTATTTAAAAGCTGCTTTATCCAAATTTTCAAGAATCAGTGCTATGTTAGGTCGGTTGCCTCAGGAATGTGTAGCGAGTTTTTTTCAGCTGTAAGTGGTCAATTACCATATTTTTCACACTATAAGGTGCACTTAAAGTACTTACATTTTCCCAAAAATCGCCTTATGTATGAATTTTACCAGACAGATTGTAAGGAGCAGTAAAGCTACTCTGCTGAAGTATCATACAGGAGTTTTAGTTTAGGTCTCCAGCACCTGGGCCCGAGTAGTATTATCATTAGCCGCTAACCGTGCTTAGCTCTTTCACCATTCGGAGGTGAGTATATCAGACTGTAATCTGCGTATTAAACAAGATACGAACTGTTAAAACAAGATACGAACTGTTAGCTGATATCACCCTGGCTTACCGGAACAATGAGGGTTCCTCGGTGTAGTACTGTTGGGTGGCATTAGCTGCTAACCGCTAGTGCTAGCGGCTAATGCTAGTCCTCAGGCTTCAGCGCTGAAGAAATTTGGGAATCTAAGCTTACTGTAAATAAATGGAAATGGACTTTACTCACCAAAATAAACAGTTTTCAGTAGAGAAATCTGTGTAGAATAACATCTAGCGCTCGTTTGACTTTAATAGAAAATGTTGTATTTTTAAATTACAGTTTTGTTTACTTTAGTGCTTTACTTAACTTAGTTAAGTACCCAACACCACAACCCAGTGGCGAGACCTGCTGAATTAGAAGGGAAACATGGCAACACCCTGTTTTTTTTACTAGTGTCGCATAATGCACCTTATAATCCAGTGCACTTTATGTATGAAAATAGAACAGAAAATAGACGTTCATTAATAGTGTGCCTTATAATCTGATGCCTTTTAATGCGAAAAATACAGTAAGCTAAAAGATAACTTCTGTACACACCAAATTTGTTTGTGTTAATTCAACACTCTTAATTCTTAATAACAGAATTTGGGGACTACACACTATTAATGCTGTAAAAACTACAGACATTTGTCAGATTGTGCCGATGTGGCTACAGGTTTTTATTAAAAATAAATCACTTGATCACATTAGCTTCTGCTTGGCTGAAACGAAAACCTGCTGCCACTTCAGCCCAATGTGGGCAGTTTTGCCACCCCTGGCATAAAAGGTGTGTTTTTTTTCGTACATCACAATAATCAATTCCAGTTTCTCTGAATTACTATTGAATAAATCCACCTGGATATATGACACACAACTGTTTAGTTCTTCTTTAAAGTCATCAGCAGAGCTATGAAACATCTCATGTCCCACGGCAATATGTACGAATAATGGAAAATCCAACCTCATGCTTACTGTACACAAGTTGCTGCAGTGGGCGTATTCAGTAATTAGCGCAGTTGTTGTAGATCCCAGTAAATCTGGAGTTAAAAGTGTGTGCTAAGAATAAAATTTCCCAGTAAGATATTTCATGAAGCACAAACAGCATAAGGATTTGATGGCTCTGCACAGCAAAGCAGATTTGTCGTTTCAGACTTCGTGCTTAGATTTCAATTTGTATGTGACCAAATTCAATTTACATGGTCTGTAGTCTTATTTACTGGCATAACCTACCATAGCAACAGTGCATGATTTCGAGGGAAGACAGACAGCAGATGTAAAATTATTGTATTTATAGTGAAACATTTTGTTAAATAAACTGGGAGGAAATAACACAGAAAAGTAAACTATAAAGTAAAGTAAACTCACTACAATATTTTAACAGTAAAAACGTATTATTTTATCTAAATTAATGTTCTTGGAAATTCTTGGAAAGTATTTGGTAAACCCACAGGGGGAAACAAAATAAGGCACATACTAAAAAAAAAAAAAAAAAAAAAAAAAAAACATAACAGCATAAACCAGTTCAGATCACTTTAGATGACCATAAAATTCATGCTGGTCTGTTTTTTATATCAGATGTTTAAACATTTACTGATAAATGGACCAGCATGAATCGCACAAAAAAGGTTTTGTTCCAGCAATGATTGTATTTTTAATGTAGCCAACATGGGTATTTACATCATGAGGACAGAGGATTGTTTTATGTGGAAATGAGATTGTTTGAAATGTGGGCACACACATCAGTTCATGCAAATGTATATGTTTATTTATTTTTTTATCAAGCATTATATGTATACATGTAGCTTAAAACAAGGAAAGTAACACCCAGTAATAAGGTTACATTACTTTATAATAGTAACCATGTGAATCATGTTGCAATGGTATTTTTGAACCATTTTTTTTAAGTAACCCGCCAAACCTTGTTAAATAAACCTCAAATGTCTCCAGCTAAACTTAAATGTTAATGTGTACTGTTATATGCTAATTGTAACTACATAACATAATTATCACTTTTGTGCATTTTTAAATCAGCTACAACAGAACAGTGTGGTAGTGTAGTTAATGTTAACTAAGAAGTTAATTGAATCTTCCAGTAGTTTTTAGAGACAGGCTTTAAGTTAAAACAATCACTGTAAAAAACAGAATAAACAAAATGTTATTAACTAAAAAAGTATTTGTGGTTAAGCTGATTGTAGCCAGCTATTGTGGGTGTGTGTGTGTGTGTGTGTGTGTGCGTGCAGGTGCAGGGGGCGTGAACGAGTTACGTCATTAACTAGGGCGCCAGCATTAGCGAGTCAGTGTGGTCCTGCAGGCACTTATATACGCACCTATAGGGGGTCCTATTGAAGGTAGCACTGTGTGGCTAAGCTAACGCGAGTAGCAGCGTGGGCTGGAGACGATTCTCTGAGCTAGTGAAGTACTCAGTGAGAACAGGAGTGCCCGAGGCTGAGCGACTGTGAGTGGCTATAAATAGCAACAGTCTGTGTTTGTGCCTGGCGACGTGATCTAAGAGGTAGGCTGGCTAATTATATGATATGCTGGGGTTAAGTTACACTGTTTGTTTGTTAACTCTTGGCTAAGCTGCTTGTTAATCACTACTTATTCTGACTAACTTTTTTTTACACTCTGTTTGTTTGTTAGCTCTTGGCTAAGCTGCTTGTTAATTCCTACTTATCCTGACTAACTTTGAAGGTATTTTTGATCAGGTAGGCTTAAACTATTGCACTTTTTAAAGTTCTGTAATAGTTTGATTATTTTAGCTTTGGTTGCTACCACTATATTTAACTGCTACCACTATAGTTAACACTAGTACTCTTTCGAATAGTTATCTGGGGGCTCTAGGTAAGATGTATGTCTCCATATGCTCTGTAATAGTAGGCAAGTGTCTGCTGCATTCTAATTGTACATTATTAGAGACACTATGCTTTTGAGCTGCTTTAGCTCCATGTGCTGTCCTGTAATAGTTTGAGTGTTTTAGCTTTGGTTGCTGCTATTATATTTAACTGCTACTACTACATTTAACACTAGTACCATTTCTAGAATGGTCACTTGGGGACTTTAGGTAAGATATGTCTCTATGTTCTGAACAGAATGCAAAATGGGTTTTATATCATGTTTCAATTGCTTTTGTGTGATCTATTTCTAATAGAGGTTTAAAGCTGCTACCCTGTCCATGGGCGAAGTTAGCATTCCACCTTGAGTTAAGTGGTATGTCTCTTCTGGTAATTGAATGCAAGTTGCACTGTTTTTATGTGATGAATGTATTAATGTGTGTTTTGTGTATTTGCATAGAGAGCCACAGTTCCAGTGGTTGCCAGTTGCTGTTTTCTGCTCTTTTTTTGTATTTCTTTTTTATTTTTTTATTCTACCATAAATTTTGTAGCACTAAGTGTATTAACTGCTCAGGTATTTTTAAGTATTGTGGTTTTTAATGATGTGCTCTGTATAGACTCTAGCCTAGTGGTAACCACGTGGTACAATTAGTCAATTTTAGCTGTGGCTATAATTGTTACTGGGACTGGGGGTTTGGAGTCAACCATATTCGGCTAAGTCCTGTTCACTAGAAGTGTGATTCTTTTTTTTTTGTACTTAGTTTATTTTATTTTTAAGTTTGCTGTGCAGTGATTAAGTAAACTTTATTCACGTGTGTTCTTTTGGTCCTATTGGATTGACTTCATATTTCTCCATACCCTGGACCCAGTGGTCATGGGTAAATTGTGATTTTCTTAAATTTTTATATATATATTTCCTCTCACCCAATAAATGAAACTGACAGTAGATTTGACTTTGGTACGGTTTTAAATAAATCATTGTATTTTGTACTACAGTCAAGTTCTTGTGTCTTATTTGAGAGTTCCCCTTACTCTAAATAAAATAAGTAATTTAAGGGGTGGCGTAGTCTGGTAACCCCTAGTTAGGGGGCGCTACATATAATATATAAACATGCAGTAGTTTCTTTGCATGACGAAAATCACATGAAATCCAAGCTCACTGGTTCAACTGAGTTGCATGTCTAGACAGGAGAGGAGTGCAAAATGAGGGAGAATGAGAATTAGCTGGTGCAGAACATGCTTTTTCCACAAGGGGATGCCAGGGGTCTACTCTGTGCCTGAAGCTTTACCTCTCCACAAGAAATATTACAAATGGGATAAAAAATATCGCAGAATCCGTCATACTGTGTCCTGTCTTTAAATCTACACCACTGTTTTGTTCCTTTACTGTGCCTTGTGTAAACAACCAGATGTTTGTCTAGAGATTGTTTCTTTGTTTGTGTTCATTGTTTCCCTTTGCCTGTTTCTTGCAATTGGCAATGAGTTGATGAATTGCATCAGTTAATTCTTTTGCATACATTCATACCGACTCTTGAGCAAATAGGGCACGTTGCTTCAGAGCAAACATGTCTTGGATGGGTTAATATATCATCTATCAGTAAGATCATGAAAAAGAGCACAGTATGGAAAGCATAAAGCAAATCATGGACAGTTTGTCAAATTGGTGGCAGACATTCCTTCTAGTAAATACATTCGTCCACTTTTTGCTGCAGACAGAGTACACACACACACACAGCTTGTCCAGTCCTTGTAAAGACCTATTGCCAAAGGAATAAGACTCAATGGGGCAGATAACCATGAACCAATCAGCACACTTCCTAATGCCAGGTATGGGCTAGAAGTGTATAAAGCCCCCTCCCAGAACTAATCTTTGGAGCAGTGGAACAGTCTTCTCTGGATTGATTGTGTTCTATCCAACAAAAGCAGGATTAACTCTAACAGTACTCTTGATTTTGGAAGAGACAATGAACGTGCGAGCAGGTGTTGGGCAGAAAAGGGTTAATATCATCATCCTAACTTTTCCCCACCCCCATGGCTTCTCACGTTTCAGCTACCTTGACACTGAATTTTCCAGTTTCACTGCCCTCGCTATTCTCTCCTACCATACCCTAAAATGAAGAAATTAGTTCAGCTTTTCTTTATTTTATTTCTGGGGTGTATTATTCTCATGTTTTATATTAATTCTTCATTTAAAGCAAAACATGAACATTCTCAACCACAGCGGGAGACTGTCAACAGCAGCTACTTTGTGTCTGACGAGGAGATGAATGAAGAGGACGAATGGGCTGTGGATACAGAGCTGGAGATCAGGAAATGTGAGAAGAAGATTCACTCAACTCCGATTCCTCTGGAGCTCAAATACAGACAATACGCCAGAAAGAAGCGGATTCATGACCTGTGTGACAACAATGGTACCTTAGGCATCAATGAGAAATGGCACTCAGTGGATGAAGTCCCGAACTCTGAACTCAGCAACCTGCTTGTGGACGACCGGCATGGGATCATCTACTGCTATGTTCCAAAGGTTGCATGTTCCGAATGGAAGAGGATCATGATTGTTCTGAGTGAGAGTCTAAAGGTGGACGGCGTTCCCTACAGACACCCTTCAGACATCCCTGAGGAACAAATTCATGGCAACACCACACAGTATCTAAACCAGTATCCAAGAGAGGTGATGAAACACAAACTGCAGCACTACAAGAAGTTCATGTTTGTCAGAGATCCTTTCGTTAGACTGATTTCAGCCTTCAGAGACAAATTTCTAAAAGAAAACCAGCCATTTTATAAGTACGTTGCTGTCAAGATTTTGAAGAAATTCAGCAAAGTCCATAAACCACCAAAAACAGCGAAGGAGGCATTCACCGCTGGCATTGTGCCATCTTTCTTAAATTTCATCCAGTACATACTGAGCTTACCAGAAGAGAACTACACACTACTGGATGAGCACTGGAGACAAGCTGCTCACCTGTGTCACCCATGCTTGATCGATTATGACTTCATAGGAAAAATGGAGACTGTAGAACAAGATGCTGCTCAGCTTCTACGAATGCTTCAGGTCGACAA
This sequence comes from Astyanax mexicanus, assembly GCF_023375975.1. Taxonomy (NCBI): domain Eukaryota; kingdom Metazoa; phylum Chordata; class Actinopteri; order Characiformes; family Acestrorhamphidae; genus Astyanax; species Astyanax mexicanus. The sequence continues at coordinate 50,916,004 of NC_064408.1, forward strand.
TATCGTCCAGTTCCCAAAGAGCAGAAGCAACAAAACAGATGAAAGCTGGATAAAGATTTGGTTTCCTGATATTCCCACTGATTGGAGGAGGAACCTATACAAAATATATGAGACAGACTACATATTATTTGGATACAGACATCCTGAAGATCTTCTAAATGAATGAAGCACTTAGAAAATTTGTTGTTACTGGTTTAACTCTGGTTTATCTGAGATGATGAAACAATTTGATTTGGGTATTTTTTTTAAATAAGATATTTACAGGTCAAAAGTTTGCATGAGTTTCTGAAGGTAAACTTGTAATACTTTCCTTGTTTATTTTTGATGTGGATGATTGTAATTGCAGATATTTTTAGCACAAATATTTTAGTTATTACTTGCAAGAAGGCAAATGTTTTGCACTACAGGTTTACCGTTTCTTTATTATTTACCTTAAGGAGTATTAACCCTTAAGGCTTTTCAATAACTACTTTGAATTCTTTAGTCACAGCTGCGAAAATAAAAAAATGTGTGTATGTAGTTATGACAAAGAGACGAATCAGGATATCCTAAGGATTTTTGATAAAACATTTTGATAAAGCATTTTTAAATCAAATTATTATTATAATAAAAATCAATTATTATTATTAATTGGTGTTATTATTGTTGTTGGAGGTGGTGGTGGTGATGGTAAAGCTGGAAGTATTACTACTAAATAAATTCTACAATGAGAAACATTGAAAAACATTAAAAGTGTTCCTAAATGTTTTGGCTTTATGAGGCCATTTTAAACAGGAAATGCGTGGTTTTGGTAAAGTGTAAGATTGTTGTTAAGCTTCACCAACAGATCCTAACCCTGCATTCACATTAGCAGGTGATGAGACACACGCATCATCCCAAGTTTGCATCTTGTGGGCGATCAAGCTAATATTATGACATTCTGTTCCCTTCAAAACATTCCCATGTCTGTCTAAATGAAACCTTAAGTTAGCTAACAGGCTAACAGCTAGCACCTTAGCAAAAATCATGTTCCAGATAACTGAGGCTCAAAATATACATCACATGAGTGAATGGTCTTAGGAGTGTTCTACTCTTCTACATCCCCCCAGTGACCACCATATAATTGCACATAATTATGCAAATTGGGGATGGGAAAAGGGCCTAGTCATGCCGCTGTTACATATAAATTTTGCTTCAGAAAAAAATGACTGAAAAGAATATGTCTCTTTATTTTGCGTACAATAACAGAAAGTGATTCTTGACTCTGCATACACTTAAAAAGACCACTAAACCTGTTGTAAACACTGTTCAGTGTAAATTTGGATCCTATCATCATTGTCTTGCTTAAAGCTACACTATTTTGCATAACAACTTCAAAATCATATTGATATTCCACTGACTTTTAATAGAGAAAATAGTGTCTCTATCATTGCTAATCTGAGCTTGATGCACAGCTAACTTTACTATGTAACTTTGGTGAGGCAGGCAGGATATTGCTTGTGAGAACAGTGTAATGGTGCATGGCATTTATCTGTTGCAGTGTAATGTTACTTTGTCAACTTAGTCCACATAATTATTTTACTTCAGATGCATTTTAGAAATGCATGTGTAAAGTGTGTCCTTTAGTGTGATCAGTTTTTACCCATCCCGATTTAGTGTTCATGACAGGTCCATATATTAAGCATTCTAGATATTTGGTGTGGGCTTGTGAGACAACGGTGATCACTCAGCAATCACTAGACAATCACTCGCATTGCGTCTTTCAGACTTTCACACAAAGCAACCGAGCCATGGCTGAACGAATGGTGATTTGACTCCAGTCTTAGTCTTTTTTCCAGTTAGTCAGTGACTAAAAAAGAACATGAACCTGGCCAAATGCTGCTTTGAAACATTTTTGGGTTCCTGTGTTGTCCTTTCAGTTTTACTGTTAAAAAGTTCATTTCATAATCATCTTTTTATTTAATCAGTGGCACTGGCCCTACTCTGATGTCCAGCTGTCTTGGTCTAACATTTGTATTTATTAATTAAACTACTTCTGTCAACAAAACAATGCATATTCTTATTCTTTATCATAATCCTCACATAATGCTGCTCACTAGAGTAAGGACATATTTGGAAATATGTTAATTACTCTGGTACATGATTTCACTTATTTATGATCACACAAGACACTTTCAATCTCTGCTTTGGTGAAAATCAGCAGCGTTTGCCCTTACCCCGACCCACCGCATGCACATTCCTGCCGCCTCCACTCGTAATCCAATCATAAACTAGAGTGCTTGAAATTTACTTCCACATGAATTAAAATCCAAAATGTATTTTAGGTTATAATGAATAATAATTAGGGCAGCACAGTGGTGCACAGTCCAAACACATGCTGTCGTTGATTTGAAGATGCTGAAATTGCCCCCTTGGTGTGTGTGTGTGTGTGTGTGTGTCCATTGATCCACACTGCAGTTCATAATATTTATAACTAATGTCTTGAGTTTTTTTTTTGCTTGCAATGATTATTAATTTTGCATCAAAATACCAGCCATGCAGCTGTTATCCTTAATGAAGTTTATTTATTTATTATATATAAGTATTTTTTTTCTCTGCAAGTTCTTCTCAGTGCTGAATGCATTAATCATAATTTAAGCATTGAGTGCAGCCAAATCAAGAATCTTGTGTTTATTATTATTATAAAAAATAATAACAACAATAATAAAAATAATAACAATAATAACAATAATACTACTAATAATAAATGCTATTGTTTTATTATTATTATTATTATTATTATTATTATTATTATTAGTAGTAGTAGTAGTATTGGAATAAATGCGTATATTCACTATTTCATTTATAGTTTATTAATATATAAATAAACATTAACATATATAAATTAATGTTACTATTTTTTTTAATGAAAAATAAAATAAAAAACATGTCCAGTTTTCATGGGATGTTTTGGATATAAACATTCTCATTCTACACCCTGGAACAGGGGTAAAATAGCTTGAGGGGAGGAAACTATTATTTGTACTTTATGACACTCATTTCATGTTCATGTGATGGGTTGCTTCGACAATATTTAAAATTAGAAGTACTCACTGATTGATTATCTGTTGTCCTTATATTTGCTATGCATTGTAATCATTGCCTTATTATGATCATATTCTAGACTATTTGTTTAATTGCAGGATTTTTTTTTACATGCTTATGTGTTGTTGTCAGGCCCGTCCAGCCAAGCCAAGCACCCTATGCCCAAATAAGGACTTCCCCTAATTAGAGCACACACACACACACATATTTATATTGTTGTTTATTTCAATAAATTTTACTGCTTCGTTCTACATCCCAGCAGTGTCTCTTATTTTCTCTCTGCCTGTTTACAGTCAGGCATGACAGTTGTGTGCAGCTTTCACACATGCGTCAATGAATGTAACTGTCATATGTATAGTCTGTAGTTCCGCATTCTGTAACTCCAGAATGAAATCTGATCAGCTATATTTTATGACCAGTATAGTTCAGAATGAACTTAGTAAACATTTGAGAGGGGGTTGGAAAACAGAGATGACTGTTAATACAAAAGGTAGAATTGTGCTGTGACATAGAATCAAGATAGAGATCTCTTATCAGACTGAAAAGAAATAGGAGTTTTCTTTTCACACAAGTACTCTGGCTTCTTCTATGGGGAACTAAGGATGTGGAGGACTGCACTACTGACATGTTATAGTCAAACCAAACCAAAGAAGCATAGGGGCCTTTGTAGTCCCTTACTGTGAAAACCTGGCACAGACTGGGTGGCTCATATGTTGGCCACTGATTGGCAGGTTCATTCTCTTAATGTATGTAGGTACATTTATTGCATAAAGGAAATACCTACCAAAATATAAACACAGACATTTAACTTTTGTTTATAAATGTCATCCAGCCTTTCCTTGCAAATGTGACAGTTCTGTATTTTGTTCAAATGAACATGTAGTAAAATATAATTAAATCAACTTTAAAATTTAAACTAACATCAACATATTTAATACTTACTTGTATTACATTTGCCTGTGGGTGCTCTTTAGCCAAATACGGAAGCCTTATTCAGTCCACATTTTGCCCTCAGCTGAAGGAGCGTCACCAGTGGTGACACATATAGCAGGAGGGGCTCCACAGCACCATTGTCTGTCACTGTATGGCCTAGAGATTGTTACTAGTCAAACATTGGTCATATTTTTCTCAATGAAATTCAATGTTTGTTGCTTTTATTACTTTTTCCCTACATTCGTCCAGACTATAAAGAAACACATAAAAAAATAATTTCTCACAAACTTAAAAGTGTTAAACACAGGGTTTCCGGTTCCGGATGTAGGGGAAAGACGCAGGCGAGCGAGCTCCCAGATTAAGGGCTGACTAAACTTTAAATAATAACTTTTTCTCTCTTATTTTTCTCACGAAACGTGTACGTAGACTTCCTAGCCGGACCTGTCCTCTAAAATGAGCAGCTCAAAGAACTCTAAACACGAAACAAGAGCGCAAATTCTGGCTACGCGCGCCGCTACCAGTGCTGCGGGGAAGTTAGCATCGTTTGCTAATCCGACCGCAACGTGCTCCCAGCCTGCAGCGATGCCTGACGACCCAGCTAATGCCGCGCTCATTACAGCGGACCAGCTATCTGCTGAATTTGCAAAGCAGAGGTCCTCGCTTAAGGAGGACATCTCTCTCCTCATTCGAGATGCTGTTAAACCACTGCAAGTCTCCATTGAATCTCTACAAGCTACAGTCAACTCTTTTCAAACACGCCTTACCTCTGTTGAATCTGTGGCCGGAGACAACTTCGACCGGATAACAGCGATCGAATCCACCGTGGAGTCACTGCGTGGTACAAACCAAAGTCTTATAGATCGTCTTGAAGACCTTGAAAATCGCTCGCGTAGGTCCAATCTGCGCATTCTGAATATTCCCGAGGGCAGCGAAAAAGGCAAAGACCCGCTCAAGTTCATGGCTGAGCTGCTGATGCAAGTGGTGGGCTCGGATATCTTTCCTTCACCACCTGAGCTGGAAAGAGCTCATCGGTCCCCATCGCTTAGATCCAGCCTGAACAACTCTCCACGCCCGTTTCTAGTTTGTTTCTCCAGATTTCAACAAAAAGAAGCATTGCTGCGCTGGGCCAGGAATCATGAGCCGAGTTATCAAGGTTCCGCTCTCAGGATTTATCAGGACTTCAGCGCAACTCTCACAAAGAAGCGCGCCGCCTTCAACGGTGTGAAGCAAGCCCTGTATCAGAAGAACATTCGGTTTCACCTGCTCTACCCGGCCCGGCTGCGTGTTTTTCTAGGGGACAACATCCATGTCTTCAACTCGGCCGATGAAGCTCAGAAGTTCTTTGATCAAGGGTCCGGTAAATAGTCATCTGAACTTTTATTAAACACAGTCTTAACTGTGCCAAGAGCACACATGTTACCACCGTAAACGAGGTTATGTAGCGCTAAAAAAGTTTATTTTGCCCTTGGTCCTATGTTTCTGTGTTCATTTAATTCGATTGCTTACAAATGTGTAAACTTGATTTCTTAGAAGCATTTGTATATACTCACGTCTGTAATGCAAGTTTCACCTTAACACCCTATTCTTTTTCTGGGAGCTCTGTAGTTAGCAGCGTTATGTGGTTATACTTTACGAAATCCGTATGTGAAAAGGTTAGCCTGCAGCTTGACTCAAGAAGAGAAGCAAGTATAGGCATTTGTTCTGGGAATGAGTTAAGGGTTGGGATTCCTCTGTACCCCCCCTTTTTTTTTTTTTTTTTTTTTTTTTTTTCTTTTTTTTTTTTTTTTTTGTATACAGATTCTTTTACTGCTTTATATCTCTAAGGCAAAATGGGAACACGCTTTGTTAGCTGGAATGTAAAAGGTCTAAATGGACCAGTTAAAAGAGCCAGGATATTCAATCATCTTAAGTACTTAAACTGTGACATCGCATTCCTGCAGGAAACCCACCTATTGGTAAAAGACCAAATTAGACTTAAAAAATCTTGGGTTGGACAAATATACCACTCTAACTTTAACTCAAAGACACGGGGAACAGCCATATTGTTTCATAAAAGGATCCAGTTTAACGCAACCCATATAAAATCAGACCCATTTGGACGCTTTGTGATTGTATCAGGCCTTCTGTTTCACAATCCTGTTGTTCTGGTTAATATCTACGCTCCCAATTGGGACGATGAAAAATTCATACAAAAAGTAATGTCTCTGATACCAGAGTTAAATTCCCATCAATTGATTTTTGGCGGAGACCTGAATTGTGTAATTAACCCAGCCTTGGACCGTTCTAACCCCACGTCCGCTATCCCATCAAAAATGGCTAAGACACTGTCAGTTTATATGGAGCAATTGGGATGCATCGATCCATGGCGCACACTATACCCTCAGAGTCAATCTTTTTCCTTTTTCTCCCCTGTGCATCACTCCTACAGTAGAATAGATTATTTTTTTATTGAAAAAAGCTCACTACCCTCAGTTAAAAAAATTGAATACTCAACTATAGTAGAATCGGACCATGCACCAGTCATACTGAATCTTGCACTCCCTTTTAATAATGTAACTCGGTCTTCTTGGAAGATGGATAAAACTTTGCTCGCTGATGCAGAGTTCTGTGATTTAATTTCTATTAAAATTGATAATTTCATAGAGTTTAATAAAAAAGACAACATCTCTCCATCAGTTCTATGGGACACGCTAAAAGTAGTAATTAGGGGTGAGATCATAGCATACTCATCTAAAGTGAATGCAATGTGCAGGGCTGAGCAAGATGTAATTATTGAGGCCATAAACAGAGTCGATGCTCAGTACTCAATCTCTCCATCCTCTGAACTCTATAAAAAAAAACTAGACCTTCAAACTCAATATAATTTAGTAACGACTACTAAGACAGAACGGCTTTTGTTAAAATCACGTGGACTGGTTTACGAACACGGTGAAAAAGCCGGACACCTTCTGGCACAACAGCTTAAGAATCGGGCAGCTACTCAGCAAATTCCACAAATTAGGAAACCCAACGGCGAGGTAACCATTGACCCAAAAGAAATTAATGACACATTTTCTGCATACTACTCAAACCTTTACACCTCAGAAATACCCTCAGACCGCACAGACATGGATGTTTTTCTTAACAGCCTTCAAACCCCTTCTATTAATGAAGAACTTAAAAATGATCTTGATTTACCACTGGAGCAGACAGAAATTATTAACGCAATTCATGCATTACAAAAGGGCAAGGCACCTGGTCCAGATGGCTACCCTATAGAATTTTACCAAGCTTTTTCTAATAAATTATCACCCATTTTACTGGACATGTTTACTGACTCGTTATCTAAAGGTGTACTGCCACCAACAATGACTCAAGCCTCAATTTGCCTTCTGCTTAAGCCTTGTAAAGATAAATTAGAGTGTAACTCATATCGGCCCATCTCTTTGTTGAATAGTGATGTCAAAATCTTAGCCAAGATCCTTGCCATACGCCTGGAAACTGCAATGCATAACGTGATCTCTGATGATCAAACCGGTTTTATTTCTGGCCGACACTCGTTTGCAAACATCCGTCGTCTTTTAAACATCATTTACTCTCCTAAATCCAGGGAGACACCAGAGGTGGTTGTCTCCCTTGACGCAGAAAAAGCCTTTGATAGGGTTGAATGGCCCTACATGTTTTCGAGCTTAGCGAAATTTGGATTTGGACCCATCTTTATCTCATGGATCAAACTTTTATACTCATCTCCCAAAGCATCGATTATCACAAATGGCAAACAATCACAGTACTTTCAACTATCAAGAGGAACCCGTCAGGGGTGTCCCATCAGTCCTCTACTGTTTGCCTTGGCTATTGAACCCCTGTCTATCATACTTAAATCATCATCATTAATTAATGGAATTTTCAGAGGTGGACTAGAACATAGACTATCTTTATATGCGGACGATTTATTGTTATATATATCAAACCCTGTTCTTAGTATGTCACATATTGTTCATATTCTAAAGAGGTTTGGCACTTTCTCTGGATATAAATTAAATTTTGATAAAAGTGAATGTTTCCCCATTAATGATTTGGCACTTAAAATTCCAGAAAATATACTACCCTTTCATATGTCGAAAAAAGGCTTCAAATACCTTGGTATAAACATTACAAGAGACATGCAAAACCTCTTTCAAGAAAATTTTTCCCCTGTCTTGGAAAAAGTAAAACTGGACTTGAAAAAATGGAGGTCACTTAATCTATCTCTGACAGGGAGAGTAAACTGCATAAAAATGAACGTCCTTCCCAAATTCCTGTACTTATTTCAAAGTATACCACTGTATCTTAGTAAATCTTTCTTTAAATCTGTTGAAAAATCTTTTACTGAGTTTATTTGGAATGGCAAAAATCCCAGAATACGTATAGAGCTACTGCAGAAACCCAAGCAACAGGGTGGGTTAGCCCTTCCAAACCTTTGTTACTATTACTGGGCTGCAAATATTCAAAAAATAATCCACTGGCTTCATGCCCCAGATTCTGGGTGGTGTCAACTTGAGGCCTTCTCTTGTATCTCGACCTCTTTTAAGGCGTTGGTCACCTCCAATCTCCCCCTGTCTGCCTCAACCTTTACTAATAACCTAATTGTTATCAATACACTTAAAATATGGAATCAATTTAGAGAGCACTTTGGATTTAAACACTTCCTTCATATGAGCCCTATATGCAATAATCACTTATTTCTACCTGCAAAACTGGATTCTGCATTTTCTACTTGGTGTAGAAAAGGTATCTCTAGCTTTAAGGACGCATATATAGACTCCACATTTCCAAGCTTTGATGAGCTATCAGCAAAATTTAACCTTCGCCGATCTGACATGTTCCGTTACTTTCAGATCCGGCACTTTTTGAGAAATTTGGACCCGAACTTTCCTAACTTGCCTCAAACTTCAGTCTTGGATGACATATTAGAAACCCTCCCCAACATAAAAGGGTTGATTTCAAAACTAACAGACGTTATATCTTCCCTTAAAAATCTGACTCTGACTAAAATTAAGGCTGATTGGGAGAAGGAATTGGGTATAGTAATTGAAGAAGGACCATGGAACTGTGCTCTGCAAAGGGTTAATAACAGCATCTCTTGTGCAAGGTTAGGCCTGATACAGTTTAAAGTATTACATCGTGTTCATTTCTCTAAAGCAAGACTGGCCAAAATGTACTCCAATAGTGATATCTATTGCGATAAGTGTCACAACACCCCGGCCAATCTAACCCATATGTTCTGGTCTTGCCCCGCTTTAACCGCCTATTGGCTTTCAATTTTTACATTTTTATCAGAATCTCTTAATATAGATCTTCAACCTAATCCACTTACTGCCATATTTGGTATATCTGATAAAAGTCACAGAACAATCATAGCCTTTACAACCCTTCTTGCTCGCAGGAGAATTCTATTACACTGGAAATCAAAATACCCACCAAAAGCTTCTGTGTGGCTTAGAGACTTGATGCAGTTTATTCAGCTGGAAAAAATTAAATATTCCCTTAGGGGCTCTAGGAAAAAATTTCTAAATATTTGGGCACCAATTCTAAGCAATATAAGCAACATTAAATCTATAACAGACATTGATTAATCCTTCTTCAGTAAATCACTTCCTTCCCTCTTAGTTATATATTTGTTTATTATTTACTTGCTGATCTCATTTGACTTTGTTTTGTCTATTTGTTTTGTTCCATTGTTGTTGCTTAATAGTTTTGTTTGTTTATTATTATTATTTGTCTTTTTTTTTTTTTTTTTTGTGGGGGGATGGGGGGTTGAGGGATGCTGTGTGGGATTGGGGGAGATGGTGGGATGGGTGGAGTGTAATAATGGGGATTCGTTCATAGAAGTTGAAAAAGGGAGGGGAAAAAAAAAAAAAAAGATAAATGGAAATATCTAGTTGTGATTGCTTTGTGACTTTGTGTTGCTATACATTTCCACAATAAAAAATAAAATTAAAAAAAAAAAAAAAGTGTTAAACAAACCAAAATACTTTGAAACATTTAGAATTTTCGTGTTGAAAAACTGACATATGAGCCAGTTTCTGAAGGTAGGGGATCATGATCTGCTTCACAATGAAACAGCACATTTTTAAATTAGGCTCTCTAGTGCTGGCAGCAGTCCTGCAGCACCAGATCATGATACTCTCACACAAACAAGTTTTATCTTAAACTTGTCAGACAGGATTCCGGTAATGCATGCTCTTGGACTGCTTGTCTTCAGGAAACTGAGTTAATTAAAAAAGCTACCAGGGTCTCAACAAAATTTGTAATTTTTCGGCCATGACGTTGCCTCAAATCCTGCGTTTTCAGTTTTTGAGATACAATATGCCCCATTCTTAAAACGCACTCTAATTCCAAAGTTTTAAGAATTGTTAAAGAATTGTTTAAGAAGTGTTAAGAATCAATCTTTAAATAATGCAGTAAGTCAAAAAACTTCCTCTGCCAGACTTTTTATTGAGGTTTTCTCAATAAGAAAAATTATCACAACACCAGCAACCAGACCCTTCTCCATTTCAACGGGATTTGTCAACAGAGTTTTGAGAATAAAAACCTTTTATCAATAGTATATAATAGTGTTCAACACTACTGACATGTTATAGTTATACCAAACAAAAGAAGCTTAAGGATCCCTTGTAGTCCTTTATTGTGAAGATCTGGCACAGATTGGGTGGCTCACATGTTGGCCACTGATTGGCAGGTTCATTCTCTTGATGTATGTAGATACATTTATAGCATAAAGGAAATACCTACCAAAATATGCATATTTCATACATTAAAATGTGTACATGTACACAGATATTTAACTGTTGTTTAAAAATATATATTTTATATTGTTTGAGTAAATGTTGTCTTCCAGCCTCTGCCGGCAAATGTGACAGTTCTGTATTTTGTTGAAATGAACATGGAGATTTTTAATAGTATAACATTGGTCATATTTTTTCCAAGCTGAATGAAAGTCAGTCTTTGTTGATCTGACCCTATAAACTGGAATAAAGTACCAGTAAAAGGTTTGGACACACCTTCTCATTTAATGTTTTTATTACTATTTTTACCTACATTGTAAATGAATACTGAAATTATCCAGACTATGAAGGAACACATAAAAAATAATTTAGTAAACATAAAAGTGTTAAACAAACCAACTTACTCTTTGAAACATATATCATTTTAACACTTTTTTGTTTTTCTTTTTTTGTGTGTAAAATAAATAATAATAAAAAAAGGAAAAACATTGAATTTAAGGTCTTATATTTTGACTAAAGTGTATTTAGCCTATATGTTATTAGGTCTGGTTCTTTCCATTAATGTCATTATATCCATATTGTAATAATTCAACAAGCTACGTGTGCTGTATACTGAATGCTAATCGGCTTAAAGTTTGCACAAAGTGTTCATTATCCATTCACATAAAGTTCGTAAATCCAAAGAACATGACAGGATCATTGCTTAGGACTTTTGTACCATAATGCTTTTTACTCTGAAACAATCATGAATTTCATTAAAATCCATGAAATTAAAATATACTGTGGAAAAGTTTTTGATGTTGTCAAGGGTTAATGCATATATATATATATATATATATATATATATATATATATATATATATATATATATATATATATATATATATATATATATATATGCGATTATTATTATTATTTATGTTGTTAAATGTTATTCATGGTACAGTATTCAACAAAAGTGAGTACACCCCTCACATTTCTGCAGTTATTATTTTTATATATTTTCAAGGGACAAAACTACTTATACAGCATTGTAGATTTACTGTTCTCTGAAACTCAACTCTATTAATCTCAAAACTGAGATTTGTTTAGAAGCATACTTCAAACAAAGGGGTATGAGATGGTGGTAAGATGGTGGAACAAGCGACCAAAGAAACTCACAAATGTAAGTATTTACTTGTTAAAAGTAATGGTTAGGACAATATTACCATAGTTTAATGTGTAGTATCAATGCTTTATAGCTGAATTCTTCATAACAAGCATAAAAAATTGCTAGTTTTTTTTTTAATCAGTAGCTAGTAGTTTGTATCAGTAGCTAGCTTGCTTATCTAACCTTCCTGTTCCACCTTAAATTGTGCAACAGGCAGGGGGCTGCAGCATTTAAGGCGGATATAAAATAAAATATAAAATAAAATAAAAGCTAAATTTAGCTCCCCATCACAGAGAAATTAAGGAATGGACAATAATAATTAATTTCTGTACCATCCTCCCCTCTTTCTAGAGACATACAATGCCCTAATGTTAACTAGTTAGCCAGAAGGAGCTAGGCTAATAAACTTTAGCGCTCCTGAGGACGTATTGGGTGCTTGAAGGTTTGGCCCAATTTATAGGGGGAGAATTTCACCCCTTCCCCTTGTAACTCTGTTCCAAGAGAAAGGGTTACACTCAAAAACAAAGGGAAGGTATAAATGGAAGGGCCAAGGGATAAAATGGGATTGTGCCTAAACTGTGTCCAGAGTTTCACTATTTTGTGTGACCACCATTATTAAGCACTGCATTAACCCTGAGCTGCACAGGTTCCTACTAAAATAAAAAAAAAAATGAAAACTGAAAACATCATGGAGTTGGGGGATGTTAGACAACCAGTGCTCCTCCACCTTCGACTTGAGGATGCCCCAGAGGTGCTCAATTAGATTAAGGTCTGGAGACATGCTCGGATAATTCATTTCCTCTTCCTTTATCTTCCTCAGAAAAGCAGTTTTTATCTTGGAGGTGTATTTGGGTCATGCTCTGCTTCAGAATGTAGCAGCACATTTTCAAATTAAGGTCCCTAGTGCTGGCAGCAGTCCTGCAGTTGTATTGATGCTTCTCACCTTGGCACTAAACATGCTGGCCATCATATTAATCTAGTGTGGCGTGAGGAGGCGGGGGAACCGTGGGTCCGCCCCACGCCGGAACTCACAGCCATGTCTGTCCCAGCCGGTGTGCATTCAGGACTGATTAAGCCGCCAGCTGGGACAGGCATAAAAACTCTGCCTCAGCTCACACTCGAGAGAGACTTGGACTTGGGAGGAGTGAGCTGAGGCTGCACGGACCTTTAACCGACAACTAAGTAATTCTACAGACTCTAGAGCCCCATTGGGCTGAGTTATGTTTATTTGAGTTATTCTGGGTGTGGTGGAGGGCGTTAAAAGAAAATAAAGGTATGATTTGAGTTCATTTACTCCCCGTGTCTGTGTTCTCTGGGTGCTTCCTCCTTCCGGGTCACAGTGGTCACGCCCCTAACCCCAGGGCCTACCACACTAGTCAGACAGGGTTTCAGTAATGAATGTTCCTGGACTGCTTGTCTTCAGCCAACTGTTTATAATATAACAAATATGAAATGCGGGCTCTTTATAAAAAAAAAAATAAAAAAAAACACTTTAAAGATTTTATTAACATTTTCTAAAATATATATTTTTTTTAAACTACAAGGGTCCCAAATAAAACTTTCAATTCTTTTGTTAATATTGCTTTAATCGTTGCTTGGTTAAGTTAGAGACAAATATTGTACTCTATTCTTGGATATATCACTAGAAAAGAGAGATCCACATTAAATGCATATTTAAAAGTGGAATCTTATATACTTGTTTCAAAAGGATCTGTATCATTTCTACTACTTTTGCCTTTACATTTACTGTTCTTGTCTGACAAGTGCATATGCTGCTTCCTGCTTTCAAAACAAATTTACCCACCTCAAGCAAGCTTATCAACTTTTAATCAAAGCTTATAGTCATATTTTATGCTTCCTGTTTCTGCCATGCCCTTTTTATTTTAAACTGACAAAATACACATAACAATGTCTGCCTATTTTGGTTCCCACCAGCCTGTTCTTCTTTTATATGAAAATGTAGACAAATAAACAGCATCTAACACAAGGCAATACATAGTACAACACAGATATAGATACAAGGTCTTTGAGGTCTCCAGCTACAGATTAAAGAATCACCTAAAGCAAAAATCCACTTGAACTTCTTTTTGTGTTCTAATTGCTTTTGTAACCAGCAGCAGTGGGACCCATGAATCATTCTTATCATTCTGCTAGATGTTTGTACTTAGAGTGGATGTTTGTTCAAACAACTGCAAATACACATCTAAAGGAATAATACTGCAGTGGTTGATTTCTAAGGTTGTGTCTCCATCTAGAGGGTCAATCTCGTATTCACCAAGGCTATTATGTGATGTGCACCACCTTAAGTGTAAATCCAGGTTATCCGGTTATAGTGGCACTTGCCAGTGGATGAGATATTATGTATAATTTAGGCAGCAAATGAACAGTAAGGTCTTGTTGAATGGCTGGCAGCAGAATAAATTGGAAAGCACAAGGATATGAGACACTTTGGCAAGATCCAAATGGTGTTGGCTAGATGACTAGATCAGAACATCTCCAAAACATCAGGCAGGTGTTGTGTCAAAAGTGCTGAGAAGAAGGAATATTTGTGATGTTGATACAGGGTCATTGGTGCACAAAACTTGGTGCTATTGATCCATGGAGGCCCCACCTTACAGCTAACAGGAAACCTACAATATTCTTTCTGAAATATCTTGGTGTCAGTTACCACAGGGTACATTCTGAGGTTTTTAATGTTATGTAACCACCACTCAAGTCAAAACAAATGCTTTGTATTTAGCCAGGCCTTTCACCTCCTGTTCGTCCACTGCCAAGCCAAGCTGCAACATCAGTCAGCACTGTCATTAGCATCGCAGCTTAACTGCCCCAACCCTGCTGACTTTTAGCATTTCAGCTATACTGCCCAACCCTGATAACTTTTAGCATTCCAACTAAACTGCCCAACCCCAATGAGCCTGACTGTTGTGTTTGTTAGCATTGTGTCTCTAACCCTGCTGGAGCTAGCATTATGGCAATCCCTCACTAGTCTGGTAGAGTCCGTCTGCTGTGTTTATCAGCATCGCAGCCTTAACTGTGCTGAGGTTGGCTAATAGCATTGCAATTCACCTGCTTTTGTTCTCCAGATACAAATTTCCTAACTTTTGAATGGTGTATTGTTCAACATTGTTTGATATACAGCATTATTTTTTTTTCGCTCTTATCTAAACATTTAGTTCTTCACTGCTGTGTGGGAGGTCATTAAGCCTCAATAAGCTTATACATGGCTGGGCTAATGTGCACCTGTAAAATGTTGGATTTTGCACCGTTAAGCGATTTGTTATATTCCATTTTACAATAACTCAAACAATACCTCTCTTCAGCCACCACCATATCATCCAGCCACCTCCCTTGGTCCTATTTTTACCTGAGATCTGCTGCTCTCTACCGTGGTCGGCAAAAAGGAGGCAATGCAGAAGAATGTCCATGTCACAAAGATTCACAGTTTCTATGACTACTGTCGCCAGGCAACGATCCGTCCATATACAGTGCACCATCTCCTTTGATTAAAGAACCTGAACCAGGACGGCCTATTCCACGTGTGTCTGTTTCCCATCCAGCTAGACTGACTTTGTCACATATACACTGGGGTTACTCAACACAGCAGGAAATCTACAGCAGCATTAACCTAATAACTTGCAATAATACAGCTCTCACATTCTCATATCTGTCAGTATTCTGGGTGAAAGCCACATTTTATATATGCTTTGCTGTACATGGCTCTACAGGGCATACAGTGCTCACGACAAGCTGCACCCAAATCAGCACACTAAGCTATCGGATCAATCTTTTTGATTTCCTTTTATGCTCAGCTGGTAAAGTGCTCCTCCACTGCAGTTTAAAATGTTCCCTGCTCTGAAACCCCACATATATAACCAAGCTCTTCATGGTTAGATCATAGAAAAACTGACACTGGTGATCACTGTAATTGGAGAGTAGTAGAATATTATGGAGAGGAATTAGTGCCAAACTTAAAAGCAAACACTACTGTGGAAAAATGTAAATGCAATCCACAAGATTTATTGCTTTTCCTAACTATCATGCAGAATTCCTGCCAAAATCAAAATGCAAAACCACTATTACATTACATTTCACTGCACTTGATCTCTTAATTGAAAAACTAAAATGCTGTATTGCTTTTCACCATGGGGTATTTCAAACATAAATGCCTGCTTAAAGTGCAATGCTCCCGAAATTGCTTTAAAACACTGATGTGAGGAAAACGTGCCACAGTAAAAAGTAAAAGCTTCACAGATTTAATATCACCCAATCTCTTAACGGAAAAACAGTGTGTGTAGATTTTGTATATAAAATAAGAAATGATGAATTACTGTCAAAATGCAATCGAATCAACTACACTGTATTCCACTGTGTGGCGCTGCAAATGTTCCCAAGCAAAGTACAGGATTGCATTTCGTCTAGGAGCAGTGTGGTATTTGTGCCAAAATTAAATGTAAACACTGTCGAACCATAACCCACCACTTAAAATGGGGTGGGGCTGAGAAACCTTATGGTGAAAAGCAATACCGCTGTCCCTTGATTACATTTTGAGGTGTACTGTACTCCATTCTTGTATATTGTTCTCAATAAAGAGATCAAGTGCAGTGAAATGTAATGGAATAGTGGTTTTGAGTTTTGATTTTGGCACATATTCTGCATGATAGTTAGGAAAAGCAATGCATCTTGTGGATTGCTTTTACATTTTTCCACAGTAGAGTTTTTTAATTTGGCACTAATTTAATCTGCTGATCATTTTTCAGATTAATCACTTATTAATCAGATAAAAAGGAAATATATTTATTAAAATAACTTTTTTTAAATATATATTTAACATATTTTACCAGTTACTGTTACAGACATGAAAGATTTTAGAAAACTAATGTTGAATGTAAATATATAAGGAACACATAACTATTATTAAAAATATAAAGGGTTTACATGACAGATTAACCTGAGATTTACATAAATTGTATTATTATCAATATTTAATAGCAGAACAACAGTGTATGTAATGTAAATATACACTTAGATGTGATTCTCAAACACTTCCATGCAATATCAGAGTCAGAGTCAAAGTGTTTATGAATGTTTATTGATTCTGCTGCTGCATTTAAGGTGGAACAGAAAACTTGCTAAACACGAGTGGAATATAAATGTACTCAAAGTAAGACTTATTTAAACACTCTTGCCAGCTCGAGTAACACTGAGTGTGATAAAAAACAGAACCTGTCACTAGCGTAAACTTGATTTAACTATGGCTTACATAGTTAAATACATACAGCTAAGGTTGAATTTAAGGTGGAAGGGAAAATACTCTTAGGCTAATTGTTAGCTAAGCATGAGTGAGACATAAATTTACAAAAAATGAGACATGTCTTGTTTAACTACTCTAGCAGGCTCTTGGAACATTGAGTGAGAGAAAAAATAGAATTAGCTAACTCATTATTATTCTTCCTTGCTTTCAAGTGCAAGTTTCAAGTTTCAAAGTGGCTTCTTTGATTCTCAGAGGTAAGCTTGTTTACCGACGTGTGGGAAAAAAGAGACTGCAGATATTTTTTAATGAATGTTTTATTTTTCATTATTTTATGCTAACTAGCATATATGTTGATTGTCTGGGATAAAAAAAGACATTATTGTGTTTTGTGTAAAATCTACATGGAACTGGTGGCACTGAGTACGTATCAGCAGGGCAGTGGGCTTGGTACGACCTTACGTCACCAGGGAGGCCGGGTGGCTCTACAGGTATGAAGTAGTGTAAGTGATAGGCTGTTGAAGTGAGCCTGCATGAAGTGGGTCTGGGAGGCTAGACCTCACTGTTGGACCTTTTGTGAGATTCAATGGAACACTGATGATGAGAGGTGCCTGCCTGATGATCCCTGTGAAGAGCCTATAGTGTAGCGGTTGATTGGAATATGGGTAATGGAAATTGGCTGGACCTAAATTATTAGTTGCAGGGTTGTCCTCTTTTCTTGTATTATTTTATCAGAGTCTTCAAAACACCATCTTTACTGGACTTGGAACCACAGAGATAAAATAATTTGTACATTATTGAAAAGATATCATATTTTCTTAAAGTTTCACATATTATAAACTAAAATGCAGCGTATTTTATCTCGGTTTGTATATCTTAAATAAATTAACTCATTTGTTTTAAAAGGAAATAAACAGAAAGACAAAACTATGTTGATGCAGATAATTGTATTCATGCAAAACTAATGTATTTGAATCAGGTCTATTTTATGTACCATTTGTTTCAGCCATTGTCAACTACTAGTTGACTACTAGTTGCTAAAGTGTATTGTGGCTTGTCAGTGAAGTCTTACCAAGGACTATAGTGTTACACATTTGGTGTAGACCATTGATATTTTTGGGAAGGCTGCAGATTTTTAAGAAAATAACATTCAAAATGTTCTGTAATATTATGATAAACTAAACACAAACATTAGTTAATGCTGTGTGTGAATAGCTGGTGACTTACTTTCAAGCTTATATGCAATGTGTTTATGTTAATGTAATGTCTCACATTCCTTCCACCAATCAGCCTGTCCCCACGACTCCCTCTTCAGTGACAATTCAACGCTCCGCCTCTCCTGAGTACTGACACCTGGATCTCGTTCCCTCCTCGTTAGCTCCGCCTATATAAACCTCACTCCTGTTCAGCTCCCTGCGCAGCATTGCACCCTCCATGTGCCTTTGCTCTGCCAAAAATCTTGACAATTCTAGCTCTGTTAAGCCCTGTTGTGTTTTTGTCCAGTTTATAGTTTGGTAGTCTGTTTTCTTGTTACTGCTAGCTTCCTAGCTTTCTTTAGTTTGAGTGATATGTTTTGTTGAATCCCATTGACTGATTTGTGTTTCCTTGTGCCTTCAGAATTGTACTCTCCTGATTAAAACCCGCTAAAGTGTCTTCCAGTGTCATCTGTGCTCATTGTTCACAGAATGCTGCGCCGTAACCCAACAGACACTGCGGGAGGCGAGTCCATCTCACAGATGGATGCAGCCAGCATAGAATCTATTTTTCAAACCCAACAACAACAAATCGGCAAACTACAACAGCAACTTGCTCAGCAAACACAACAAACAAACCATCTTGCTTCGCTGGTCCAGACTCTAAATCAAAGGCTGGCTGCAAGTCAATCAACTGGGAATCTGGGAGAGGTGAGTCATCCCCCTGCTCCTTCCCATGATTCAAAGATCTCCAAACCTGAAAAATATGATGGGAAAACAAGTGAATGTCGAGGATTCTTGCTGCAATGTTCACTTTTTGTGACTCACAATGCGTCCAAGTTTCATTCAGATGCCTCAAAGATTGCATTCATTATCTCGTTGTTGACTGGGAGAGCAAGAGATTGGGCTACAGCAATCTGGGAAAGACAAGGAGAGGAGACACAGTCATATGAGAGGTTCACCACCACTTTCCGCAAGGTGTTCGACCATCCTCCCGAGGGCAGGGCATCAGGAGAGGAATTATTCAAACTACGTCAAGGTAACCAGTCTGCAGCTGATTATGCTCTAACTTTTCGCACACTGGCAGCTCATGCAGGATGGAATGACAGTGCCTTGATTCCAGCTTTTCGCCGTGGACTGCGCAATGAGCTTCAAACAGAGATTGCCTGTCGTGATGATGCCCTGACCCTGGATCAGCTTATTTCCCTATCCATCCGATTAGACCATCTCATGCTGGAACGTCGTCAAAAAGCATCCCTACCCCCTAGACCCAAGGTAACCAATCGTGAACCAGAACCTATGGAGGTGGATCGTTCTAGCCTAACTCTAGAGGAGAGACGCCGGCGGATGCAGAATGGACTTTGTCTCTATTGTGGTGCAGCTGGCCACCTCCGCATGAACTGCCCTGTGAGACCACCACGTCAGAGTCAGTCGGTAAGCCATGAGAATTTCATTCCTGTCCTTGAATCGTTTTTAATTGAAGTACTAATCCAATGGGACAATCACTCTATACCTGTTACAGGACTGATTGACTCTGGTGCGGCAGGCAGTTTCATTGCTGAACACCTGGTCCATGCTTACAACATCCCTGTCTGCCCGTGTAAACCTCCTCTCCATGTGAAAGGCTTGGATGGCCGACCTTTGGGTACTGGGAGGGTATTGGAAAAGACACTGCCCTTAGTTTTGAAAACTGGACAGACTCACTCTGAAATAATCTCTCTGTATGTCATAGACTCACCTGGCCATTCTGTTGTTCTAGGACTTCCCTGGCTGCGATTACATGATCCAGTTGTTCGTTGGTCAAGAGGGGAAATTGTGGGCTGGTCACCCACTTGCTCAGGCCGATGTCTCCAGCTCACATGTGGCTCAACATCCATTGAAAGCCCATCCATCCAGGGAGTTGAAAGCGTGCCTAAGGAATACCAAGACCTGGCAGCAGTCTTCAGCAACAAAGGTGCCACACAACTTCCACCGCATCGTCCATGGGACTGTGCTATTGACTTGCTTCCAGGGGCTGTTCCTCCTAGGTCCCGTATTTATCCTTTGTCTGTAGCGGAGACAACAGCCATGAGTGAGTACATTCAGGAGGCCCTTAAGCAGGGGTTCATCAGGCCATCAGTGTCACCAGCATCTGCAGGGTTTTTCTTTGTCACCAAAAAAGATGGAGGGCTCCGACCATGCATCGATTACCGAGGTTTGAATCAAGTCACTGCAAAATTCCATTACCCCCTTCCGTTGGTACCAGCCGCACTGGAACAGGTGCGTGAAGCAAGCCTTTTCACAAAGCTGGACCTGAGGAGTGCATACAACCTCGTGCGTATCCGGGAAGGAGACGAGTGGAAGACTGCCTTCTCCACAGCAACAGGGCACTATGAATATCTCGTCATGCCATATGGTTTAGCAAATGCACCAGCAGTGTTCCAGTCCTTTGTCAATGAGGTGCTACGAGACATGCTTCACAAGTATGTAATCGTTTATATCGATGACATTCTAATTTATTCCTGCAATTTGGAGGAACACATAGGTCATGTGAGGTCTGTGTTAACTCGACTGTTCCAACACCATCTGTTTGTGAAGGCTGAAAAGTGCCAGTTCCACTTATCTTCTGTCTCCTTCCTAGGCTATGTGATTTCTGCAGGAGGTGTACGCATGGAGGATCAGAAGGTGCAAGCAGTGCTGGAATGGCCTCGCCCTCAGTCTGTCAAGGACCTACAGAGATTCCTGGGCTTCGCCAATTACTACAGGCGATTTATCAGAAACTTCAGTACTGTTGCGGCACCTCTCACCTCTCTCCTCAAAGGTGCTCCACGGCGACTCATATGGTCACCAGATGCAGAGGAGGCTTTCATCTCCCTGAAGACCAAGTTCACCACTGCACCTATCCTTCACCAACCAGACCCCTCAATGCCCTTCATTGTGGAAGTGGATGCCTCAGAAGTGGGAGTGGGAGCCATCTTGTCACAGCGCCAGGGGTCTCCTCCAAAGATGTTCCCCATCGCCTTCTACTCCAAGAAACTCACTCAGGCTGAACGTAATTATGACGTGGGGAACCGCGAGCTTCTGGCCATAAAATTGGCTCTTGAGGAGTGGCGTCATTGGCTGGAGGGGTCCCTCCATCCATTCATGGTATACACGGACCATCGTAATTTGGAGTACATCAGAAAGGCCCAGCGCTTATCTCCTCGCCAAGCCAGGTGGGCTCTTTTCTTTACCAGATTTCAATTTCTTATCTCTTACAGACCAGGATCAAAGAACGGCAAAGCTGATGCCCTCTCTAGAATTCATGAACGGGACCCAGCCATTAACAAGGATCAACCCATTATCGAGCCCACTTGCTTGGTTGCACCAGTCCTCTGGGAGGTCGACCAGGAGATCTCTGCCGCAGCAGCAGTTGACCCCGGACCCAGTGACAAACCACCCAACAAAGTTTACGTCCCAGAAGTTGTACAAGGTAAGCTCATTACTTGGGCTCACACTTCAATCGCTACTGGCCACCCTGGGGTGACTAAAACTGCACAACTCCTTTCCGACCGTTACTGGTGGCCTAACCTTCATGTTGATGTTCAGAGGTTCGTTAAATCCTGCTCTGTTTGTGCTCAATGCAAGGTTCCCAGATTGTTACCTGCAGGAAAACTCCAGCCTCTTCCAATACCCCAACGACCATGGACACATCTCTCTGTGGATTTTGTCACTGACCTCCCAGCTTCTGATGGTAACACAACAATATTAGTGGTGTAGGTTCCTTCCTTGGGCAGAATATGCCCAAAACTCCCTGATTCATTCATCTTCAGGCCTCACCCCTTTCCAATGTTTCTTAGGGTACCAGCCACCCTTATTTCCCTGGACCCCTGCCTGTGAGAGTGTCCCAGCTGTGGAGGAGTGGTTTCGCCGGAGTGGAGAGGTCTGGGAGTCTGCTCATGTCCAACTTGAGAGGGCTATCAGGCGACAGAAGAACCAGGCTGATCGCCACCGCAGGGAGGCCCCGAACTACAGGCCGGGGGAGAGAGTCTGGCTATCCACCAAAAACATGAACCTGGGCCTTCAGTGTAAAAAACTGTCTCCTCGCTTCATTGGTCCTTTTAAGATCATTCGCAGAATCACTCCGGTAACGTACAAACTACAATTGCCTCCGCAATATCGGATGTCCCCATCTTTTCATGTCTCTCTCCTCAGGCCTGTCGTCCCGGGTCCTTTACAAGATGCTGTCCCCTGTGATTCACCACCTCCGGCTCTCACCTTAGATGGAGAACCTGCTTATGCCGTGAGGGCTCTCCTGGATTCCCGCAGGAGAAGGGGACAGCTCCAGTACTTGGTTGATTGGGAGGGTTATGGGCCAGAGGAGCGTTCTTGGGTCCCTGCCGAGGACGTCCTTGATCCTCTTCTCAAAGCAGACTTCCATCAACGTCGACCTGATCGCCCCAGGCCTAGAAGGCGTGGCCGTCCTCCCAGTCGGACTTGTGCTGCCTCTGGAGAGGCTTCTGGGAGGGGGGCTTCTGTAATGTCTCACATTCCTTCCACCAATCAGCCTGTCCCCACGACTCCCTCTTCAGTGACAATTCAACGCTCCGCCTCTCCTGAGTACTGACACCTGGATCTCGTTCCCTCCTCGTTAGCTCCGCCTATATAAACCTCACTCCTGTTCAGCTCCCTGCGCAGCATTGCACCCTCCATGTGCCTTTGCTCTGCCAAAAATCTTGACAATTCTAGCTCTGTTAAGCCCTGTTGTGTTTTTGTCCAGTTTATAGTTTGGTAGTCTGTTTTCCTGTTACTGCTAGCTTCCTAGCTTTCTTTAGTTTGAGTGATATGTTTTGTTGAATCCCATTGACTGATTTGTGTTTCCTTGTGCCTTCAGAATTGTACTCTCCTGATTAAAACCCGCTAAAGTGTCTTCCAGTGTCATCTGTGCTCATTGTTCACAGAATGCTGCGCCGTAACCCAACAGACACTGCGGGAGGCGAGTCCATCTCACAGATGGATGCAGCCAGCATAGAATCTATTTTTCAAACCCAACAACAACAAATCGGCGAACTACAACAGCAACTTGCTCAGCAAACACAACAAACAAACCATCTTGCTTCGCTGGTCCAGACTCTAAATCAAAGGCTGGCTGCAAGTCAATCAACTGGGAATCTGGGAGAGGTGAGTCATCCCCCTGCTCCTTCCCATGATTCAAAGATCTCCAAACCTGAAAAATATGATGGGAAAACAAGTGAATGTCGAGGATTCTTGCTGCAATGTTCACTTTTTGTGACTCACAATGCGTCCAAGTTTCATTCAGATGCCTCAAAGATTGCATTCATTATCTCGTTGTTGACTGGGAGAGCAAGAGATTGGGCTACAGCAATCTGGGAAAGACAAGGAGAGGAGACACAGTCATATGAGAGGTTCACCACCACTTTCCGCAAGGTGTTCGACCATCCTCCCGAGGGCAGGGCATCAGGAGAGGAATTATTCAAACTACGTCAAGGTAACCAGTCTGCAGCTGATTATGCTCTAACTTTTCGCACACTGGCAGCTCATGCAGGATGGAATGACAGTGCCTTGATTCCAGCTTTTCGCCGTGGACTGCGCAATGAGCTTCAAACAGAGATTGCCTGTCGTGATGATGCCCTGACCCTGGATCAGCTTATTTCCCTATCCATCTGATTAGACCATCTCATGCTGGAACGTCGTCAAAAAACATCCCTACCCCCTAGACCCAAGGTAACCAATCGTGAACCAGAACCTATGGAGGTGGATCGTTCTAGCCTAACTCTAGAGGAGAGACGCCGGCGGATGCAGAATGGACTTTGTCTCTATTGTGGTGCAGCTGGCCACCTCCGCATGAACTGCCCTGTGAGACCACCACGTCAGAGTCAGTCGGTAAGCCATGAGAATTTCATTCCTGTCCTTGAATCGTTTTTAATTGAAGTACTAATCCAATGGGACAATCACTCTATACCTGTTACAGGACTGATTGACTCTGGTGCGGCAGGCAGTTTCATTGCTGAACACCTGGTCCATGCTTACAACATCCCTGTCTGCCCGTGTAAACCTCCTCTCCATGTGAAAGGCTTGGATGGCCGACCTTTGGGTACTGGGAGGGTATTGGAAAAGACACTGCCCTTAGTTTTGAAAACTGGACAGACTCACTCTGAAATAATCTCTCTGTATGTCATAGACTCACCTGGCCATTCTGTTGTTCTAGGACTTCCCTGGCTGCGATTACATGATCCAGTTGTTCGTTGGTCAAGAGGGGAAATTGTGGGCTGGTCACCCACTTGCTCAGGCCGATGTCTCCAGCTCACATGTGGCTCAACATCCATTGAAAGCCCATCCATCCAGGGAGTTGAAAGCGTGCCTAAGGAATACCAAGACCTGGCAGCAGTCTTCAGCAACAAAGGTGCCACACAACTTCCACCGCATCGTCCATGGGACTGTGCTATTGACTTGCTTCCAGGGGCTGTTCCTCCTAGGTCCCGTATTTATCCTTTGTCTGTAGCGGAGACAACAGCCATGAGTGAGTACATTCAGGAGGCCCTTAAGCAGGGGTTCATCAGGCCATCAGTGTCACCAGCATCTGCAGGGTTTTTCTTTGTCACCAAAAAAGATGGAGGGCTCCGACCATGCATCGATTACCGAGGTTTGAATCAAGTCACTGCAAAATTCCATTACCCCCTTCCGTTGGTACCAGCCGCACTGGAACAGGTGCGTGAAGCAAGCCTTTTCACAAAGCTGGACCTGAGGAGTGCATACAACCTCGTGCGTATCCGGGAAGGAGACGAGTGGAAGACTGCCTTCTCCACAGCAACAGGGCACTATGAATATCTCGTCATGCCATATGGTTTAGCAAATGCACCAGCAGTGTTCCAGTCCTTTGTCAATGAGGTGCTACGAGACATGCTTCACAAGTATGTAATCGTTTATATCGATGACATTCTAATTTATTCCTGCAATTTGGAGGAACACATAGGTCATGTGAGGTCTGTGTTAACTCGACTGTTCCAACACCATCTGTTTGTGAAGGCTGAAAAGTGCCAGTTCCACTTATCTTCTGTCTCCTTCCTAGGCTATGTGATTTCTGCAGGAGGTGTACGCATGGAGGATCAGAAGGTGCAAGCAGTGCTGGAATGGCCTCGCCCTCAGTCTGTCAAGGACCTACAGAGATTCCTGGGCTTCGCCAATTACTACAGGCGATTTATCAGAAACTTCAGTACTGTTGCGGCACCTCTCACCTCTCTCCTCAAAGGTGCTCCACGGCGACTCATATGGTCACCAGATGCAGAGGAGGCTTTCATCTCCCTGAAGACCAAGTTCACCACTGCACCTATCCTTCACCAACCAGACCCCTCAATGCCCTTCATTGTGGAAGTGGATGCCTCAGAAGTGGGAGTGGGAGCCATCTTGTCACAGCGCCAGGGGTCTCCTCCAAAGATGTTCCCCATCGCCTTCTACTCCAAGAAACTCACTCAGGCTGAACGTAATTATGACGTGGGGAACCGCAAGCTTCTGGCCATAAAATTGGCTCTTGAGGAGTGGCGTCATTGGCTGGAGGGGTCCCTCCATCCATTCATGGTATACACGGACCATCGTAATTTGGAGTACATCAGAAAGGCCCAGCGCTTATCTCCTCGCCAAGCCAGGTGGGCTCTTTTCTTTACCAGATTTCAATTTCTTATCTCTTACAGACCAGGATCAAAGAACGGCAAAGCTGATGCCCTCTCTAGAATTCATGAACGGGACCCAGCCATTAACAAGGATCAACCCATTATCGAGCCCACTTGCTTGGTTGCACCAGTCCTCTGGGAGGTCGACCAGGAGATCTCTGCCGCAGCAGCAGTTGACCCCGGACCCAGTGACAAACCACCCAACAAAGTTTACGTCCCAGAAGTTGTACGAGGTAAGCTCATTACTTGGGCTCACACTTCAATCGCTACTGGCCACCCTGGGGTGACTAAAACTGCACAACTCCTTTCCGACCGTTACTGGTGGCCTAACCTTCATGTTGATGTTCAGAGGTTCGTTAAATCCTGCTCTGTTTGTGCTCAATGCAAGGTTCCCAGATTGTTACCTGCAGGAAAACTCCAGCCTCTTCCAATACCCCAACGACCATGGACACATCTCTCTGTGGATTTTGTCACTGACCTCCCAGCTTCTGATGGTAACACAACAATATTAGTGGTGGTGGATCGGTTCTCTAAAGGATGTTGTCTGATCCCTCTCACAGGCCTACCTACTGCTCACCAGACTGCTGAGGCCCTTTTCCAGAATGTATTCCGCAGATATGGATTGCCAGAGGATATCGTCTCTGACAGGGGTTCTCAATTCACCTCCCAGATCTGGACTGCCTTCATGGAGAGACTTGGGGTGAACGTGAGTCTAACCTCTGGCCATCATCCAGAATCAAATGGGCAAGTAGAGAGGTTAAACCAGGAAATTGGTCGATACCTGCGTAGTCATTGTGCTGACCGTCAGGGGGACTGGTGTAGGTTCCTTCCTTGGGCAGAATATGCCCAAAACTCCCTGATTCATTCATCTTCAGGCCTCACCCCTTTCCAATGTTTCTTAGGGTACCAGCCACCCTTATTTCCCTGGACCCCTGCCTGTGAGAGTGTCCCAGCTGTGGAGGAGTGGTTTCGCCGGAGTGGAGAGGTCTGGGAGTCTGCTCATGTCCAACTTGAGAGGGCTATCAGGCGACAGAAGAACCAGGCTGATCGCCACCGCAGGGAGGCCCCGAACTACAGGCCGGGGGAGAGAGTCTGGCTATCCACCAAAAACATGAACCTGGGCCTTCAGTGTAAAAAACTGTCTCCTCGCTTCATTGGTCCTTTTAAGATCATTCGCAGAATCACTCCGGTAACGTACAAACTACAATTGCCTCCGCAATATCGGATGTCCCCATCTTTTCATGTCTCTCTCCTCAGGCCTGTCGTCCCGGGTCCTCTACAAGATGCTGTCCCCTGTGATTCACCACCTCCGGCTCTCACCTTAGATGGAGAACCTGCTTATGCCGTGAGGGCTCTCCTGGATTCCCGCAGGAGAAGGGGACAGCTCCAGTACTTGGTTGATTGGGAGGGTTATGGGCCAGAGGAGCGTTCTTGGGTCCCTGCCGAGGACGTCCTTGATCCTCTTCTCAAAGCAGACTTCCATCAACGTCGACCTGATCGCCCCAGGCCTAGAAGGCGTGGCCGTCCTCCCAGTCGGACTTGTGCTGCCTCTGGAGAGGCTTCTGGGAGGGGGGCTTCTGTAATGTCTCACATTCCTTCCACCAATCAGCCTGTCCCCACGACTCCCTCTTCAGTGACAATTCAACGCTCCGCCTCTCCTGAGTACTGACACCTGGATCTCGTTCCCTCCTCGTTAGCTCCGCCTATATAAACCTCACTCCTGTTCAGCTCCCTGCGCAGCATTGCACCCTCCATGTGCCTTTGCTCTGCCAAAAATCTTGACAATTCTAGCTCTGTTAAGCCCTGTTGTGTTTTTGTCCAGTTTATAGTTTGGTAGTCTGTTTTCTTGTTACTGCTAGCTTCCTAGCTTTCTTTAGTTTGAGTGATATGTTTTGTTGAATCCCATTGACTGATTTGTGTTTCCTTGTGCCTTCAGAATTGTACTCTCCTGATTAAAACCCGCTAAAGTGTCTTCCAGTGTCATCTGTGCTCATTGTTCACAGTTAAATTATTATGTTAATGTTTCATCATTAGTATTAAAAAATCTAAATTATGTGTATTTTGTGTTTATACATTTAGTTAAAGATGACACATTTATTTAAACACTTTAGATTCTTCATAAAGCTTAAAGAGAGCTACTCTTAGTACAAAAATGAAAACAAAATGGTTTGATTTTTAAATACATTTAATTTACCTCTCAGTAATGGAGGATGAAGCCTTGGGGCTGGATTTAGTACATGTAAAAATCTTGCACATACATATTCAGTGGTACAGTTAGAGTCATGATACTGCAGTGTGAAAAGTTCATAGAAAGAGTCTGAGGAAACTACTTTCCTCTGGTCAAATATTACTCTGCAGCCCTAATTCATTTATATTACACAAAGGCATTGGTGTGCCAAAATGACTAAAAGTAACTAGCTTCCTCAAACCATTTGAGTGAACTTGTGTCTTTCTTTTTTTAATCCTGGAGCATGCACAATACAGTTGTTCAGTCTGTCAAAGTGCTACATTTTTGCATGTACTAAATGCTATGCTTTGCCCTTAGCTGTGATGGTACATGACAGAACCAATGGTGACGTATGTACAGGAGTAGTGTACAGTGGTAAACACTCGCTACAGCTTTACAATGCTATCACAAACATTCTAGATGTAGTCATGAAACTATATTTGTTTGTCGTTTTCATAGTTTTCTTTATGTTCATTGTTTCTGTAATATTTTACGAATTCTCCCACATTTCTCTGAAAATCTTCCACAACAGTCCTTTTCCTTTTTAGTTCAATAAACTGATAAACCATTACCTATATATCTACGTCTCCATCTCCCTTCATTCTCTGTGATCACAGTGCACCGAGATCGTGACAGGAACGAGATTTCTGCCTGAAGAACTTTCCACTCTCACGCTCCTTCTCGCGCGGGTAGCGTGGCACCAGGCTGGCGAGGAAGCGCTTGGCTCGTGTGGTCATGCTCTCACGCCGACCACCTGCAGCCCCTTCTCCTCCAGCACCCAGGGGACCCACACTCTCACCACGTGCTGCCCGTACTGCCAGCTCCAGAAGCTCTGTGGTGCCGTGGTCTAGAGAGGCAGACAACTCCAGATAAGGAGACTCGTAAAGAGCAGCGCTGGACCGAGCCTCTGAAAAACAAAGACAAAGAACAAGGTGTTGATTATAGATAAGCAGATACACTATATAACTTCTAGCAAGACAGCACTCCATTCTACACAGCCAGGTCAATCAGGGTGTGGATGAAGAACTCTGTCATGACCAGTCCAATCTCTAGACCTGAAACCTATTGAAAACCTCTGGAAGGTAATAAAAAAGGTGGATGATCACAAGCCATCAACTATGGCTGAACTGCTTGAATTCTTGCACCAGGAGTGGCATAAAGTTATCCAAAAGCAGCGTGGAAGACTGGTGGAGAGCATGCCAAAATGCATGAAAGCCATGATTAAAAATCAGGGTTATTTCAATAAATACTTAAAATATTTAAAATATTAAATATTTCTGATCTCTTCCTGAGTTAAAATATTAGTATTTTTATTTGTAAATGATTATGAATAAAATTGTTATTTTTACCATTTAACATTTTCTGCAAATAAATGCTCTAAATTATTTATTTATTTTTTGGAAATTGGGTCAAATGTTGTCAGTAGTTAAAACAAAAATGTTAATTTTACTCAAACATGTACAAATAAATAGTAAAATCAGAGAAACTAATCATTTTGATTTCTGACTTAATTTTCATAATATGCAACCATAAAAAATAAACATCAGCATCATTGGCTGAAATATGCAATTTCAGTTCTATAAGCTTAACCTTTCTAGAAGCTCACTAATATTTTCAGGTCATATTTAGCAATTGTCTTATTTTCTAGGTGTGTCCATGACTGTAAAACAAAGGAAAACTAATCTTTCAATGTTTATGTTTAAGTTCTGTTTATGTAGTTCACTAGTCACTGCATCATCACTTCTGGCTCTGGGGTGGCTTTCCCAAGGGCGAAAAATAGCAAATAATGAATAAACTAACGCACAAAGTGGGAAAAGATTGAATGTGTGTTTTATCGTAGAGTTTTGCAAAGCAAACTTAATGAACGATTTAAAAAGAAACAACTTCCCAAAACAGAGCTCATCACAAACATTAATTTAACTCTGTCATATATAAAGTATCTATTCTCTATTATGCCAAACAAATGTAGAAATGTGTTATAAGCAGTATCACTACACAGATTCTGAAATTCAACTAACAAACGGATGTACCTGCAGTGTAAAATACTTGTAAACCCATGACCAAATAAATAAACAAAAATGTCCATATTAATGCTACAACCTATTTTAAAAACATTAAACTGCTAATTTCACTGGTACTGTCTACCGTCCTGTATTCCTGCTGTGCTCCAGCTCATCCCAAATCACTTATCGCAGTTAGGTTTAGGTCAGGGGATTGTGGAGGCCCAACACTTTTTTTGCTTACTACGTAATTCCATATGTTTTCGTGTCTTTAATATTAAACTGCAATGTAAAATATGAATTAAACAAAGAAATTAAGAAAAATACTAAATAAGAAGGTGTGTTCATTTTTTTACTGAACAGATATTTGCAGCTCTGGAAAAAACAGCCGTGCTGTTTCACAGTATGGCTGTATATGAAAGATGCATACAGCTCTGGTAAAAGATAAGAAACCATTTAAAAATTATGTGTTTCTTTGATTTTTACCAAACTGAAAACCTCTGGAATATAATCAAGAGGAAGATGGATGATCACAAGCCATCAAACCAAGCTGAACTGTTTGAATTTTTGCACCAGGAGTGGCATGAAGTTATCCAAAAGCAGTGTGTAAGACTGGTGAAGAACATGCCAAGATGCATAAAAACTGTGATTAAAAAACAGGGTTATTTCAACAAATATTGATTTTTGAACTCTTAAAACTTTATGAATATGAACTTGTTTTCTTTGCATTTTTTGAGGTCTCAGAGTTCTGCATCTTTTTTGTTATTTCAGCTTATATAATAAAACAACAATGTTTATTTTACTCAAACATATACCTATAAATAGTCAAATCAGAGAAACTGATTTAGAAACTGAAGTGTTCTCTTAATTTTGTCTGCAGGAACTCATTGAATGCATTAATCGCAGCATTAAGGCCTCTACATTTAAGTGGTAATTTAAAACTGACCAATTAGACTACAAGCTACAGACAAATGATGTCATTATTGTACAATCTAATCTAATCTATTATAATACAATATTGAATGTATTATATTATATATATTATATTTATATATTATATTATATATTATATTACACAGAAATAATAACATTTATTTTTGATTAATGAATGATCAACCTTAAGCATGAGCTAAAGAAGTCTTCAGTGAAACCTAATAGTTTTAATTCTGATGGAGTATAAACTCTAGTGAGTGAGTTTAACTAAATTATTTGTGTATTTATAAACAAGCAGTAACCTGCTTTCGCATTAACAAACGCAGACACGTGAAAAAGGTCTATACATACTAAACTGTGCCAACTCAAAATGTACATTAGTTACATTACATTACATTACATTACATTTGGCAGACGCTTTTGTCCAAAGCGACTTACAATAGTCAAGTACAATGTAAAATAAGTTTCAAGGTAAAACATCTTTGGATAGGGATAAAAGGAGGACAAGGGGAGTAATAGGATAGAGGAGTGAAGGAGAGGAAGAAGGAAATGAGGTTAGAAGTAGTTAGTGTGTTAGAGGTGTTAGGAGAGTAAGTGCTCTTTGAAGAGCTCTGTCTTCAGGAGTCTCTTAAAGATAGCGAGAGATTCTCCTGATCTGGTAGTGGAAGGTAGTTTGTTCCACCATTGGGGAACTCTGTATGAGAACAGTCTGGATTGCTTTGTGTGAGTTTTTGGCAAAGCGAGGCGACGTTCACTGGAGGAGCGCAGCGGCCGGGAGGTAGCGTAAGCCTTCAGGAGCGAGTGCAGGTAGGAAGGAGCCTGTTCTGTCATCACCTTGTAGGCGATTGTAAGAGCTTTGAATTTGATGCGAGCATCAACTGGTAGCCAATGGAGCTCAATGAGCAGCGGGGTGACATGTGCCCGTTTTGGCTGGTTGAAGACCAGACGTGCTGCTGCGTTCTGGATCATCTGGAGTGGTTTTACTACACAGGCCGGGAGGCCAGTTAGCAGGGCATTGCAGTAGTCGAGGCGTGAGATGACGACCGCTAAATGTACTGCAGTCTTTAGTATGTGTTCCTAAGTTATTCGTTTTTTTCATCTATAGGTTAGAAATTCCTATCCTCAGACTCTTAAACAGGGGTTTCTCTGGTGTTTGATGGGATTGATTGATGGGATTGATTTGGATCTCCTTGTTTCTTCACGACTTTGGCACAGAAACGGTGGTGGTCGTCTTGAAGCTTGTTGGCACGACCGCAGTGCTCAGAGAAATGTTAAAAAATGTGTCTTGGTTCTCTCTCACAAATCAACAGTGATGTAAGTTACATCAGTTACAGTTACATCACTGTTGATTTGTGAGAGAGAACCAAGAAACATTTTTTAACATTTCTCTGAGCACTGCGGTCGTGCCAACAAGCTTCAAGACGACCACCACTGTTCACTCTGCTGACTCTTGACTGTACTGCAAAGTACAGCTTAAACCACATCATCAAGTTCGCTGATGACACAACTGTAGTTGGCCTCATCAGCAAGAACGACGAGTCAGCATACAGAGAGGAGGTGCAGTGGCTGCCGGACTGGTGCAGAACCAATAACCTACCAAAGAGATAATTGTTCACTTCAGGAGAGTTCCAGGTGTCCACCACCCGCTGAACATCAACGGTTCTGCTGTGGAAATTGTGAAAAACAACAAGTTCCTCTGTGTTCACATTGCAGAGAACCTCACCTGGTCTCTCAACACCAGCACCATAACCAAGAAAGCCCAGCAGCGCCTCTACTTCCTGAGGAAAGCACATCTTCCATCTCCCATCCTCACCGTGTTCTACAGAGAGACTGTAGAAAGCATCTTGAGCACCATCATTACCATCTGGTTTGGGAACTGCAACACTTCAGACCGCAAGACCCTACAGCGGATAGTGAGGACAGCTGAAAAGATCATCAGAGTCTCTCTCCCCTCCATCACCGAGATCTACACCACACACTGCATCCGCAAAGCCACCAACATTGTGGACGACCCCACCCACCCCTCACAACGACTCTTCACTCTGATGCCGTCCGGCAGAAGATACTGAAGCATCTGAGCCTCCACTACTAGACTCTGCAAAAGCTTTATCCACCAACAGTGGCGTGCACAGACATTTTGGGGGGCAAGTGCTCAGGGGGGAAAAAGGGCACTTTTTAGCGCATGTGGAACACTTCATTATAAAAAAACCTTATCTATCATTGATTTGGGCTAGAGCAGCTAGTTTATCTGGTGACCAGTCGGCTAAAGATGCTTGTTAGTTTGGTGCTGTATGTCAGCCCTGAGGCTCCACCCATACCCTCTCAGCAGCGCTCGACGTCGCCAGAGTTCTGATCACCGGCCCACCCTTCCAGCTGATCATCATCAGCTGGGGTATTTAAGTGACTCAAGCTTCAAACCCAGTGCGAAGTCTTAGTTGCCATATCGTTTCTAAGTTCTGAGCGTTTCTATAGATATATGTTTAATCGTTACTGACCTCTGCCTATTCCTCGACCCCGATTCTGATTTCCTCTTATATTCCTGTTTGCCGGTACACTGACCTCTGCCTGTATTTGGATTTGTTTGTTGTGGTAATAAACTGTCTGCACTTGCATCCAGCCTCCCTCCTCCTTGGGGTAACAGCAAGACTTCGCCCCATGGATGCAGCAGACACCACCACACAGGGAGCTGCGGCAATCCTGCCGGCCCAGCTTGTAACGGCCGTTACAGAGCAGGGAAAGTTGTTGGGTGAGCACCATCAGACTTTGCAACACCTGGGCGGCTCCATGGCGGAGATCAGAGCAGCCCTTGAAAATCTCACTTCCGCTGTCGCCACCCTGGGTGCCTCCACTGCTGCCGACACGTCACAAGCTCCCGCCTCCTCGCAAGCGGCTCCTATCTCCATGGCAACCCCGAACGCTCTAGTTCCTCGAGCTGGTTGCCGTCTAGATCTGCCTACTAAGTATGATGGTAAGGCGAGTGATTGCCGGGGTTTTTTACTGCAGTGCTCACTGTACTTTACTCACCAGCCCGCTGGCTATATTAGTGATGTGGAGAAGATCGCCACTGTTATATCTTTACTGAAAGGTAAAGCATTAGAATGGGCTACTGCTGTATGGGAGCAAGCAGGCACTGCTACGCAGTCTTATGAACGTTTTGAGTCATTGTTTCGTTCTGTCTTTGATAATCCCCCTGACGGAAAAGAAGGGGGTGAGAAACTATTAAAAATCAGACAAGGGGGAAGAACCGCTGCGGAATACGCTCTGGAATTCCGCACAGTGGCGGCAGCAAGTGGATGGAACGATTCAGCGCTTGTCTCAGTTTTTCGGAGAGGACTAAGGGAGGAGGTACAAAAAGAACTGGCTTGCCGGGATGATGATCATGCAACTTGGTACAACCCGTTTATCCAACCAAGAGCGAGCCAGGCGTCGCGTCATGGGTCTTTGTCTATATTGTGGAACTGCAGGGCATCTGATCAGAGACTGTGTGTCTCGCCCCAAGAGAGAACTAACCTGTGACGCTACTCCTTCCTGCTGCGGGGTAAGTGTTCCACCACACACACTCTCTTTGAAACCCTTCACGGTGCCTATTACAGTTCACTGCCTGGTGTCTTCCTCTTCCACAGCCCTTCTCGACTCGGGAGCAGCCGGGAACTTTATTGATGAAGACTACGCACAAGAATTAAAACTGCAACTCTTCCCACTTAAACATCCCCTAAATGTCCAAGCCATTGATTCCCAGCCAGTAGGACACGGCAAAATAACCCACATTACAGAGCCTGTCCTTATTACAGTTGGAGCCATCCACCAAGAATTTGCGCGTCTATTAGTCACTGTTTCCCCTGTGCATAAAGTAATATTAGGGCTTCCCTGGTTGGAGAAGCACAACCCTGCCATCTCCTGGCGAGATCATGAACTTGCGACCTGGTCTACTGAATGTCTAGAGGAGTGCCTGAGGCTCACTGCTGCATCCACCACAGTGGAGAGCCCAGTCATAGCAAGCATTCCCCAAGTTCCAAGAGTGTACAGCGACCTGGCAGAAGTTTTTAGCAAAAAAAAGGCCACTCAATTACCCCCTCATCGGAGTTATGATTGTGCCATAGACCTAAAAGTAGGAGCTCCTCTTCCCAAAGCCAAGGTGTATTCACTTTCTCGTCCTGAAACAGCAGCCATGGAGGAATATATAAATGAGGCACTTAGACAAGGGTTTATCCGCCCCTCTACATCCCCTGCATCCTCTGGGTTCTTTTTTGTGCAGAAGAAGGATGGAGGATTACGACCCTGCATCGACTATCGTCAGTTGAACTCAGCTCTGGTTAAGTACTCCTATCCTCTCCCTCTGGTCCCAGCCACCTTAGAACAGATACGTGGAGCTCGCATTTTTACCAAGTTGGATTTGAGAAGTGCCTATAATCTCATACGAATCCGAGAGGGTGATGAATGGAAAACTGCGTTCAGCACCACCACTGGGCACTTTGAATATTTAGTTATGCCATACGGCCTATCTGTCTCTCCTTCTGTGTTTCAGGCTATGGTTAATGATGTACTTAGAGACATGATTGGACATTTTGTCATTATTTTTATTGATGATATTTTGATCTATTCCAGAACCGAGGTGGAGCACGTGCAGCATGTGCGCAAGGTTCTTAAAAGACTCTTGCAGATGCAACTCTACGTCAAGGCAGAGAAATGCCTTTTTCACCAATCCTCTGTGTCATTTCTAGGTTATGTACTGAGTGAGGAGGGTATCAAAATGGATTCAGCCAAGGTGGAGGCTGTTCTGTCATGGCCTACACC
The DNA here is from genome assembly GCF_023375975.1 of Astyanax mexicanus. Classification (NCBI taxonomy): domain Eukaryota; kingdom Metazoa; phylum Chordata; class Actinopteri; order Characiformes; family Acestrorhamphidae; genus Astyanax; species Astyanax mexicanus. The sequence continues at coordinate 50,951,937 of NC_064408.1, forward strand.
TCGTACTGTGAAGGAACTACAGAGGTTCCTGGGGTTTGCTAATTTTTACCGGCGATTCATTCGTGGATTCAGCGCTGTGGCAGCTCCTCTTACCTCAGCTCTAAAAGGAGGTGGTAAGAGAATCACATGGGATGAACACACGGAACACGCGTTCCAGACTTTAAAGGATCGCTTCACTTCTGCACCCATACTCAGACACCCAGATCCAGAGATACAATTTCTGGTGGAGGTGGATGCATCTGAAGTTGGAGTTGGAGCGGTCTTATCCCAACGCCAAGGTATGCCCCCTAAACTGTACCCATGTGCATTCTTTTCCAGGAAGTTGTCCGAAGCCGAGAAGAATTATGACATAGGCAACAGGGAACTACTTGCTGTCAAACTGGCACTAGAGGAATGGAGACACTGGCTGGAGGGAGCCAAGATGCCTTTCGTGGTTTTCATGGACCACAAGAATCTGGAGTATATCCGCACGGCCAAGAGATTGAATCCAAGACAAGCTAGGTGGGCTCTGTTTTTTACACGATTTGACTTTCACATCACCTATAGACCAGGTTCCAAAAATGTCAAAGCAGACTCACTGTCTAGACTATTTTGTGACACTGACAATCCCCGTCTTCCTGAACCTATTTTGTCTGAGTGTGTTGTTGTAGCTCCAATCGAGTGGCAGATCGATGCAGACATCAGGACAGAACTGAACAACACTCCACCACCAACATCCTGCCCTCCTGACAAACTCTATGTGCCGGAACATCTTAGACATGATCTGTTGGTCTGGGCTCACACCTCTTTCGGCTCGGGACATCCAGGTATTCAACGCACTCTCCAGCTGTTGTCCACCAAGTACTGGTGGCCCTCTATGAGTAAAACTGTGGAAAGATATATCAAATCCTGCACTACCTGCACCATCACCAAAACACCTAGAAGGCCCCCTGCTGGTAAGCTTGTCCCTTTGCCTATTCCCTCCAGACCATGGTCACACTTGTCAATGGATTTTATCACAGATTTACCTGTATCTGAGGGTTTTACTACTATTCTTGTAGTTGTGGACCGTTTCTCTAAATCCTGCAGATTCATCCCTTTCCCTAAGTTACCCAGTGCCTTCCAGGTAGCAGAAACCCTGTTTTCTCATGTATTTCGTTATTTTGGCATACCAGAGGACATAGTATCTGACAGGGGACCACAATTCACATCCAGGGTATGGAGAGCCTTCATGGACCGTTTAGGGGTCACTGTTAGTTTGTCGTCAGGTCATCATCCGGAGTCCAATGGGCAGACGGAACGAATGAATCAGGAACTGGGTCGATTCCTAAGATGCTACTGTCATGATCGACCTATGCAATGGGCACAATTCCTTCCATGGGCTGAATACGCTCAAAACTCCTTGCGGAACTCCTCCACTGGATTATCCCCATTTCAGTGTGTTCTAGGATTTCAACCCCCCTTGTACCCCTGGCATCTTGGACGGGACGAGGCGCCGGCAGTGGAGGTATGGGAGAGTGCTCATGTGCGACTGGACCAGGCCCAAACACGCTCCAAGACCCAGGCTGATCGTCATCGAGGCTCCACTCCTGAGTACCAGCCTGGGGACAGGGTCTGGTTGTCAACACGAAACTTGAATCTTCGTCTTCCTTGTCGAAAGTTAAGTCCCCGCTATGTTGGACCTTTTAAAATTGATAAGAGGATCAATGATGTCACATACAGGTTGCTATTACCTGCTCAGTATAGAATCTCACCCTCTTTTCATGTCTCTCTTCTCAGGCCGGTGATTCCTGGTCCACTAGCGGAGACGGTCCCTGTTGGTGATCCACCTGAACCCCTGGAGGTTGCGGGTGGTTCGGCCTATGCTGTCCGCACCTTGTTGGATTCCCGTCGTCGTGGGGGCCGTCTTCAATATCTGGTGGACTGGGAGGGGTTTGGTCCTGAGGACCGGTGCTGGGGACATCTTGGATCCTGCGTTGATATCCAGCTTTCATTCTCGTCGTCCTGATCGTCCTGCGCCGCGTCCTCGGGGTCGTCCCCCAGGCCGGCGGCGTCCTGCTGCTGTGGCAGCTCCTGGGGTGGGGGGTACTGTCAGCCCTGAGGCTCCACCCATACCCTCTCAGCAGCGCTCGACGTCGCCAGAGTTCTGATCACCGGCCCACCCTTCCAGCTGATCATCATCAGCTGGGGTATTTAAGTGACTCAAGCTTCAAACCCAGTGCGAAGTCTTAGTTGCCATATCGTTTCTAAGTTCTGAGCGTTTCTATAGATATATGTTTAATCGTTACTGACCTCTGCCTATTCCTCGACCCCGATTCTGATTTCCTCTTATATTCCTGTTTGCCGGTACACTGACCTCTGCCTGTATTTGGATTTGTTTGTTGTGGTAATAAACTGTCTGCACTTGCATCCAGCCTCCCTCCTCCTTGGGGTAACACTGTATAAGACATTTTACTGCACAACCAAATTATTTCACGTTGGGCTTAGAGGGCAAGCGGTACGATTTTACTTGATGTGTATGTTACCTGGCTGGTGGGACACGGGGGAGAAGAAGCCTATCTGTTGCCATGCGTGCTGTGCTGAAGACTCGCTGAACTGAACTGCTGCTGCAGAGCATCTAGTGTGCCTTGTGCACGACCGCGCGGGGTCATGTGACAGAGGAAGAGAGAGGTCGGGTGTGTGCGAGCTGATTTCAGGGCATTCTGTTTTCACTCGTTTTTAATCGCTCAGGTTTTCAAAAGATCATTTCAAACCGGCCTCAGTAAAATCTTAATAATAAAAATATTTAAAAAAAAAAAAAAAAAAAAAAAACGAAGTTTCAAAAGGGCACTTTGGTTGATGGGCAGAGTTGGTGGTGCTTTAGCACCACCTGATGTCTATGTCTGCATGCCTCTGTCCACCAGGCAGTCAGACTTCTCAACACACAGAGACGGCGCTGAACACTCACACAGAACTGAACAGATCCCCCACACCACACTTCACACACACACAAAGACTGTTCTGAACCCACCCATCACTCTAAACACACACACACTCACAGCACACAGACACCGAAATATCTCTATCCCTATCAGCAATGTTTGCTGCTTCATTCTATAAAACTATAAAATCTCTACCTCTCCTGTCTCGTCTGTTGTTTTTATTGTAGTGTTATAGTTTTATGTTGCACTATCGTTACCCTTTTGCAAATTACGTTTGTCTGTTTTATTGTTGTTCTATGTTAAACTGTGTACCTCTACTCAGATGTAATGACAATAAAAGCCTCTTGATTTAACTTGACCTGAAAAAATAGAAAGGTAAATTTACTTAAACTGTGTTTGATGTTTTTACATTTTTTTAAGCCCTAGAGTGGCAGCTCTGTCAGCTCATCAGAAGTAAACAGACCATATGTTTAAATCCCAGCAAGGATTAGTCTCTCCACTGTCAAAAGCATTCCAGCCTGCTGACATCAAACAACAGGGGGAACTCTAACATACAGATCATTAAGTGGCACCATCACTGTATAACATTTATTTGACAAAACAAGTAATATAACAAAGGCAAGGTTATGTCAAATTAAATAAATTATTAATAATGTGAATATTATTACCTCAACTTGCCAAATAAATCGTCTGTCATTCAACAATTATAAAAAACATATTTTTTTGCCCTGACTAATAGGCAACCCACACTCATGCCCAATACATTGTACCTTCATTTCTAGCTCTAAATATTTTTAATATATTATACCTTTATAACCAATGATTTGTGCTACCAGCAATGTAGTTTCTTGTTTTAAAAAGAAAGCCGTGTAGTTGCTTGCTTTAAACTGAAAGCTCTTACTGATTGTCTCATCTATTCAGTAATCACCTTCAAATCGACTGACACTGCTGTCATGTGTGCCAGTTACTGATTTTTCATTCTGTTCCTTCTGCTGCACTTTCTCGAGCAATCCAGGGTGGAAAGAGAGCAATAAGAATAATGGGGGAGGACAAGAGCAGGAAAAAATGTACGGGCACAAGCAAGACAAGCACGGTGAGGAGTTTGGACCAGGCAAGACAATAGCATAGTTCAAATCTTGCTGGTTTTTTTTTAACCAGATTAACTGAAAATGACTTTTACAAAAAACAAAAGCATTCAAGATTATGAGAAAAGGTTTGTATTTTTTAGACTATTCACTAAATACATTTGAGGTGCAACAATGTATTTATTGTAATGCAAATTAAAGACCAAGGTTCTTTCATAATTATAATGTTTGAATGGGTTTAATGGTATAACTAATGGAGAATTATGTATTTATGTGAAAAGGTTACTAACCAAGTTGCATTAATGAATCAAGATGCAACAGACCATCTAATAAGGTCACAAACAAAGAGTAACAGCTATGATTTAACAAATGGGAAAAAAAAAACAAAATGCAGCCTGCAATTTTGCTCTCAATTGTTTTATTCCAGGCTAGTTATTTAGCAAATCCATTTTATTACCAATGAACTAAGCATCCCTGTGCATATTTGTTGATATATGTTGATCTATGTCGAATCCACAATCATGTACGTGATTGCAGCATCGATTCAAAAGCAATTTCTCACTGGGAATGAGGCATTAGTGAGAGTATTGGCAGTTCCTGCAGACTGCATTCAAATAGAGTCTACAATTGAGTGAAACACAAAACAGAGACATGGTGGTATATATAGACAACGGAGAAGCAGAAAGAAGGAGGGAGATAGAGAAGAGAGAAAATCAGCCAACTCATTATCGTGGTTGAGGGTGGGTCACAGAGGCATGGTTTTCAGTTATGCTTTCCCCCTCTCTCTTTCTCTCTCTCTCTCTCTCTCTCTAACTCTCTCTCTCTCTCTCTCTTGCCCCCTCTGTGTCTGACTCACTCTCACCTTGCCCTGTAAACATTACACACAGAGTGTAGTATAACAGATTCCAGTGCCTCTCTAGAAAAAAGACCTCATTATAGAACTTCACCCACATCTCCACACACACACACATCTTTCTAAAGGCGACAAAGAGACAAGAGAGAAAAAGAGAGACTGAAAGGAAGCTGTCTGTGTCAAGCTGATAGTATAGTGGGAACAGATTAAGGTTTATCACAAAATTGTATTTTTTTCTAATTGGCCCCAATTAAAAGCTCATCCAGTAATTATCGTGCAATTTGTCCCTGATGGCTGATACAAAAACAAGTGGAACACTTCAATCTTTCTAGCTTTAAAAACTTTCTGGAGGGTTCTAAAGAAGCTCAAGTCCAAAGGAAGAAATTCACAGGGAGAGAGAAAAAGAGAGAGAGAGAGACAGACAGACAGACAGATAGAAAGAGTGTACTTTATCTTCTATTCAGCGCCTCTGAATGCAATTAACCCCAAATGCCATGTGACGCCACAGGCACACAAAAACACTTTCACACACACTCACACAGAGAGATTACACAACAGTCACAAACCCACAGGATCTAAAAGTGTGTGCATATCTGTGTGTGCTTGAGCGTGTGTGTGTATACCAGTTTCTTCCAAGTCTTTGTCTTTAAACTCAGATAAAGATGCATGAAAATGCAGCCAGTTTAAGCAATCTAAGATTTGTGTGTGTGTGTGTGTGTGTGTATGTGTGTATATATGTGTGTTTCATTTCAAGCCCATCCTCCTCTCCTCCCACACAGAGTGGATGCTGCTGTTCTCTGCCAGTGTGCATCTACGCTTTCATAAATCTGCCAACATCCCATTCCTCCAGCTGGGACACACATAGGACACACACACACACACACATTGAAATGAAAATGCACACACACACACACACTTATATCCACAAACAACCGCCTGCATACACTCACACAGAGTCTGTCACTGCAGAGAGAGAGAGATTTAAAAAGAGGCAGAGGCAGAGTAGGAGGTTCATTAGGAGCAGAAACTGAGAGAGAGAGAGGGAGAGAAAAACATGGGAAAAGTAGAGACAGGGTGGAAAGAGAGCACTGATTGCTTTCCACTAATGCAAAAAAAAAAAGATTTAGGGTGAAAGAGCAATGCAAGAATTTAAAGGTCAAATTGCACAAAAATCTATACCCAAGCTAACCGCTCACACAACTATGCTCAGACATTTTTAGAATCTGAACTAAGCTCCATCTACACTCAAACAATTTGGCTCTAGGCCACATGTTCCTGCAGTCCATGCCAATTTGAATATGTTTCTGAACCTGCTTTGGAAAATGATACACTGTTGTTTTAGTCATGATCTGATTAGTGCCAACAGATGTAAGCAAAAGCCATAAAGTTAACCCAATTTGGCTTGATTTAAAGGCATACGGGTCTTCAAGCCATGTGCTGTGTGTGTCAAGCCCATGATGAGACCTGTTTTTTTTTTTTTGGCTGAGCTCATCAGTGCCTGTATAAAGACTGAACCCTCTGGGTTTTCTGTATGACATTTTTATTGGCATGAAATAAATAACCAGAACTGAATAACATCATTGGCAGAACATCAGATTTTGCTAGTAATCTTATCAACACGTTTACATGCATTCAGGTAATCAGATAATTGGAAACTCTGAGTCCAGCAGTTATTGAGTTTTTGATTTGCAACCAATAATCTTGTCGAAAATATATTTTTTCACACTCGTCCTATATTTTAATATTTTATTTTGTCAAGCACAGTATTGGTTTTAGTGTCACTACAAAGAAGAGTAATCTGAATAATCAGATAACTTCAAAAACCTGATTATTAACTAATTTTCCAGGGCTTAAAAACACACCCACTCACTTAAGATTTACAGGATTATTAATGTTGACTGTACCTACTATTTGGATATTCCAGGGTCCAATCTTTGTTGCCTGGTCTGGTCATATTTTCAGACTAATTTTCATAAATTTGTATGATATATTATATTGCTGGGTATTTGATGTTTTTGCTGCACTGTGGACACTGACTCTGTGAGCACTAAAACTAAAAAAGCAATCTGCCTCTCCACCAACATTACAGAAACATGCTGTACACTGACTGAGCTTGTGGGCTTGTTGTTTTCTTGTGTCTTGCGATGCACTAAACCAATCTCACGCAGCAATGAGTCTTTGTATTTCCCTGGCTTTGTGTAAAATGTGTGTGCAATGTGGCCTAGCTTTTTGTGTATTTGCACTAATACTGTAATTCAATTTTATTTGTGTATTTGTTCAATTGAATTGTTGTTAATGCGAGAATTCATGTCAGAAACTCTAAGTTAAAAGCAGGGCTGCAGACTATATTCTTTAAAACAGCATTGGGCAACTGAAGGAGATGTCTGGAGAGGAGATTTATGCTAAAGTGGTTTTGAATAACCCAGACCAGGATGTCTCTTACAAACAAATACAATAAAGTCCAGGTCTGGGGGCAGCTCCCTGAAATTTTTGCAACTTGGGATGTCTGCACTTATTTTCAGCCTCAGTCAATTAAAACACAATCTAAGCTGTTGTGTTTAATCTAATAGCTAACTAATTTATCCCCAGCTAGTTAGGCTACAAAGCATTTTGCCTTTCTGTCATTCCAACACCAGTTGCCCCACTTTAATGTTTCAGACAAGTGTCAGTTTTGTGGCGTGTCACAGTTTGCAGCACTGATCTGTCTGATAGTCAGCTTGTGCTACTCCCTGCATTCATGAATACTAATATTTTGAGGCAGAAAGGTTGTATGAAAATGAGGAAGCCAACATATGACCACTGTTAGCTTAGTACTAGCCACATACAGCAAATTCTATATAATACCTTTAGAAAAATAGCATAATTGCTATAATATTGTTAAATAAATACAGGTTTCTTAATGTAAGGCATTAAAAAATTTAGCTTGATAATGTGCATGTTTTCAAGAAATGAACAGCACTATCAGAATAATCTGTATTTGATGGTGTTTGCATTGGTAATTTCGGATAATGTTAGAACATTCAGGCAACACAGGGTTACTAAGCTAAAATGACTGCATTTGATTTATTTTACGAGTGACAGGTTAAACTCGCCAGACACACACTTCTTTATAATGCATATTTAGGTATTGCCATTGCCAGGCACTTATGCTTATGAAAAACTGTATATTCTTATTAAATTCTGTGGAACATGCTACCATTGTTTCACAATTTAACAATAGTGAAACTCTTTATTGTGATATTTAGAATGCATTCAAGGTTCTTCATCATTTGATATCAACTGATCAGCATACTTCTTTAACCAATCACGTTTTGATTGTGTATACAACTACCTCACTTGAGAAAGTAAACATGAATGGGGACAGATCCTTCAACACTCTTAACTATTCACACCAAAGTTATTCAGAAGGGTATTAAACAGAACCTACCTTCTGCAGTGACCTCTCGGGATCGGACCAGGTCGCTTTTGTTGCCCACGAGGATGATGGGCGTTTGTGGCTGGTTTTCCCTGAGGAGGAGGCGGAGCTGAGCTGTGCGGTGGAAACTGCGTCTGTCAGTCACCGAAAACACCAACACGCACACTTCACACATCAGCGTGGACAGATCCTGTCACAGAGTGAGAGCATGAGAAAGGAACAGAGAGAGAGGAAGAGTGGGAGCAATGTGTTACTGTCAGTGTAAATACATGATTCATCTGAAACATACGCATGAACCATGCTGATTTGATAATCGGCTGCTGGTGTTCCAACACGTATGAGAGTAAAAAAATCCCAGTGGATGATCTAAGTCTCTTATAAGCTGTCAGTTGGAGTAATAGATTTTAGTGTGAGTGCTTGAGTTAACATGCAGTTCTGGGTGCTCTTGTGGAAGTGAAAATGTACCAGGCGGTGGGAGCAAATATAGTGAGAGTATCTGATAATGGGTGACTTTCAAGTCACGCACATATTGGAATTGAAGCAGCGCTGACTATGAAATCTCAAAGGCTGTGGAACTCAAAAGTCCTCTTTTGAGCTCTCCATGGTGCTGAACTGCTTACTGTCACAGTGACAAGACTACATAATTAGCAGATGAGTTGAATCAGGTGCTGTACTACAGCAAGAGACATTCATATAAATGATTTGGGACTCTAGCACTGGTGTCTGAAACACCTGTGCTGAAAAATAGATTTTTGTTGACAGCCTGGGAAACATGACTAATATGCTTATGTAAATGATTGTGTGCTCTTTAAAAAGGTTTGAAAGACTCCCCTAAAGACAAACAAATGTTTCAAGAGAGAATATGAACCAAGTCAGTGTTTGCGAATATTTAACTCAATGTGAATTCTGAATTCTGCAAATTCAGCTTGTCTTCCTTATATACAACAAGCAATAACTCTTGCTCAATATGCAAATATGAGTCTCTGTCACTCTGTCACATAATTAGCACCATAGCATGGAAAACAAGAAAGAAGCTGTACTACATTCACCCCTCAAGTATATTAGTATCTGGAGCTGTTGAGTAAATCAGAGTAGTTTGAATGTATGAGTAGATACTGCAAATCAATGTGTAAAAAATGTGTCAGTGTGTGGGTGTTTCTGGGCATTGTCTATAGGTCTCCTTGTGCTGGCTGTCAGGATACGAGGGCAGCAGAATTATGGGTCCAGATACAGTGTGAATTTTTTCATAAAGCATGATGAGTATGACATAAATACAGTGGTATGAAAAAGTTTGGGCACCCCTGATCATTTTCATAATTGCCCTATATAAATCAATGGTTGTTTGGATCAGCAATTTCAGTTAAATATATCATATAGCAGATGAACACAGTGATATTTCAGAAGTGAAATAAATGATTATTCCAGAACGTTGTACTTGTTCCTCTGCATGAAAGCTAGTAGTTTTTGTCTTGTTTAAGTATCCAGCCCCGGGGCAACTTTCACTTTCTCACTGATTCTTGATCATTGTTCTTAAGAATCTGCTGATTCTTAGTGTGAGAAGCAGTAAAGTGTTTGTGTTAGAATGCTGTGTTCTTTTTCCTCCATGCATACCACCCTCCAAATAACTCAATTTTAGATTCATCAGTCCATAGCACCTCATTCCAAAATTAAGCTGGTTTGTCTAAATGTGCTTTAGCTTCAGCATACCTCACGCGACTCTGTTTGTGGCGTGTGCACAGAAAAGGCTTCTTTTGCATTACTCTTCCATACAGCCTCTCCTTGTGTAAAGTGCTCTGAATAGCTGAACGATGCACAGTGACTCCATCTGCAGCAAGATGATGATGTAGGTGTTTGGAGCTGATCTGTGGGTTGACTATGACTGTTCCCACCATCCTTCTCCTCTGATTATCTGAGATTTTTCTTGATCTTCCACTTCAGGTCTTAACTAGAACCGTGTCTGTGGTTCTTCCATTTCCTCACTATGTTCCTCACAGTGGAAACTGACAGCTGGAATCTCTGAGCTTTTTGTATCCTTCCTCTAAACCATGATGTTGAACAATCTTTGTTTTCAGATCATTTGAGAGTTTTGTGTTGAGGCTCCCATGTTGCCGCTCTTCAGAGAAAATGCAAAGAGGAGAAAAACTTGCAGTAGGCTCATTAACCCTTTCTTGTAATTAGATTTACTTGTGTATGTAGGTCAAGGGTCAATAAGCTAACCAAACTAATTTTGTGTTCCAATAATTAGTTCTAAGGTATTCAAATTAATAAAACGTTATTATTATAATTTTGTTTAAAGAATTATTGCACACTTTCTGTAAATCCTATAAACTTTATTTTACTTCTCAAATATCACTGTGTTCATCTGCTATATGATATAATTAACAACCAATGATTTATAAAGGAAAATCATGAAAATTATCAAGAGTGACCAAAATTTTTCATATCACTGCATATACATACTGTATATAGCCTTCAAGTAACGAAGCAATGAAAGCAACTTCAAAATGCTACATGCAAGAATATTTTTCATATCTCTTAAATGAGCAAAATGTATTTTTATGTGAGTTCTGCTGCTTTCTACATTGATGTTACCTAGATTAATGTTATTTGATGGTGTTATCGCTGCAGCACCACATTAAGACCCCATTGGCATGTTATTTTTCTCATGTTGGTTTTCATCTGCTTTCAGTCAGATAAGAAATATGTAACCAATTTTGTCTCAGTCTGCATTCACTAAAACATTATTACCACTCACAGATGGCACTAATAACACTGATTATCTTGTAACATCAGTGCATGTCAAAGTCTGGGATACATTCAGACCATTACTGAACAGTTTGTTCTTGTACTGACATTCAAAAGGGGGTGTAAAGAGCGATGTGATTTTTACAAAGGCTGGGAGGCTGGGTTGCAGTGTTTCTCAGACAGCAGGGCTTTCGTGGTGCTCCTGGTCAGTAGTGATAAGTTCCTACTCACAGTAAATTTTAAATGAAGGACAAATCATAAATGGTGATAGGATGTTGATGACCCGAGGCTCATCAATGCACAAGGTTAATGGTGGCAATCAAGTCTGATCTAAATTGACAGAAGGTCTGCTGTCACACAGAATCTTTCAATGATGGTTATAGTAGGAATCCCTTAAAACACTCAATCACTTTATGCTGATTAAATCCACCCTAACCTAGTCTAATGCCGAACCGACACAGAACAGAGCTTTGTGTCAGGAGAGGAATGGAAAATGGTTACATTAAAATGAGTGTTTTTTTTTTTTTTGTGGGTGGCTTGGAAAGTGTATGCTGTTTACCAGTGTGATGTCTAGGAATAACAAGTAAAATCTATGGGAGGCTTACATTGCAACTTACAGGATCTGCTGTTATTTCCAGATAACACAAGACACCTTTATAGATCATGTAGAGTTTGCTATTAGGTGAGTGGTCATATACAGCTTTGGAACAATCAAGAGAACACTTTAGCATCAAAGTTGTTGATGATTATATACAGCTCTGGAAAAGATTAGGAGAACACTAAGAGACCAGTTTCTGAATCAGTTTCTCTGATTTATAGCTATATGCTTGAATAAATTGAGTTTTATTATTTTACTTAACATTTCTCCAAAATTACAAATAAAAATATTGTCATTTAGACACTGAAATAACAAAAAAGATGCAGAGCTTTCAGAGCTCAAATATTGCAAAGAAAACAAGTTCATATTCATAATGTTTTAAGACTTCAGAATCATTATTTGGTGGAATAACTCTGGTTTTTAATCACAGTTTTCATGCATCTTGGCATTTTCTCCTCCACCAGTCTTACAAACTGCTTTTGGATAACCACTCTTATTGCAAAAATCCAAGGAGTTCAGCTTGGTTTGATGGCTTGTGATCATCCATCTTCCTCTTGATTATATTCCAGAGGTTTTTAATTTGGTGAAATCAAAGACAATCATCATGTTTAGGTGGTCTTTTTCCAGAGCTGTATTTTGGCCACATACGCTTCTGCAGAAAAGTAGTAGCGTCAGTATTGTTTTTTTTTTAAAGTTACAATCTGCATAAAGTAATACAACATTGGCCAGTCATTGCACCTTGCCCTTTTTGTACTTCATCTTCATGGGGTGTTAATAAATTTTTTCATTATTCTTCCTTTCAAAAATGCTCTATATTGCCTGCAGAGTAAGGCCATTAGAGGCCCACAGAGTCACAGACTCTCCCTGAGAACTCTCACCTTCATTAGCGTAGCAACCCCCTGAGGAGAACAGCCCAATCACTAGCTACTTCCAACATATCCACAGCAATTACCTAGCCCTAATAGGCACAAAGCACATTGGCACACTGGACACAGGACTGTTGAGTCAGACAGCAGACTTTACATCTGTAGTCAGCAACCTCTTCTACAACAAATATCACCTACTTCACAATGAAAAAAAGTCAGAGCAAAGCTTACAACTACATGAAATATTTGTAGAAAAATGTGCACCAGAGAAAAATGATCTAAACTGCACTACGTAACGGGAAGGAAAACTCTTACGACACATTTAGAATACTGTAGTATTTCTCTAACAAAATCACACACTTCTTTCACTTTCAGTGACGGTTCTGTATCTCTTAGCTTGTCCAAAAATGCATATGAAAAGCATGCCCTTTATTGGTGGCTTAAAGCACAAATTACACTTCCTGACTCTAGGGGAATGCCAGGAACAAAAATACTACATTTTATATTATTCTATTTTAAATGTTGCAATTTGAATCACTCAGTATTAGATCTATGTAATACATATGCATTGTTAGCTGCCATTTTTTACTGAAATGTCAGTTACTTAAGTTTAATTTAGTATATATAAGAGTTTATTTCCTTTATATACTAGTCTTAAACTCTGCTCCAGGTTAAAAAGACAGATTCTTTACTCAAGTGTGTTTTGTTTATGAATGATTTAATTACTTTGGTGTTTCCCAAACCAGATGTCGTAGTGATATGAAGCACTCTTTGGTTTATGTGCACAACTCTTCTTTAAATCTACTTTTCTTGTTCTTTTTGAAATACTATAGGTCTCTGAGTATGTATGCTGCACATAAAACTCTTCCTCAACCTCCACTGTCTGCAGTAGCTACTAGCTAGTAAAAGAAAATCCTCAGAAAAACAAGTTGATCAGAGAGATGTAAGATGTCAAAGTCAGTTTTACTGAGACCTTAAATAAACATTAGGGATGCACAACTCGACAGAACACCGGTCAAAGTAGGCACCGCTTGCGTCATATTTTATGATATAAGAGCGGACTCTAGGGCTTCACTGTGATGAAACAGCCCAAGCACCAAATCTCCAAGTCTGAGGTAAGAGTTTAGTAGCGTTACTTTAGCTGAAAGAAACGTTATCAATGCCGCGGAGAGGAGGGGGGGATAATCCATGGCCATGGGGAGGGGGGGTACTTTTTTTTTCACAAAAAAAATGGCTCACAGGGCATTTATTCATTGTAGAGACCACAACTAGACATTTTAAAATGAATAAAAAACGATGGAATACGACCTTTAACAACAATATAAGTACTATTGTTTCTTAAGATACTTCTACAACTGGCATGTGGCTGTTCTAAAACTTTAAGTTCATATGGTGTAGAAAAATATTTAAAACATATATTTTAAGTATACATTTAACATCTAACAGGATATGTACTCCTATTCATACTCACATGTTGACAGAGGTTTAAAAGTCTCACCTGTCTCCAGTTATCAAATATAAAGATGGTGCTCTCCTCGTCATCCACGGTGACATTTCGAACATAACCCTCTCCTACAAGAAGCAGACACACACATAAACAGCCGTGACCTGAGAGAGTGAAAGGCTCTCGAGGGAGTGCTGTGTTTTTTTTTCTTCCTCTGCTTAGGGCTTGTGTAACAGCAGTAAGCTCCCTGAAGAGCACAGACCACCACAGCCTGCAGAAAAACAATTAAAAAAATTACATTTGACTGAACACTGTTGTCAGCTACACCACCATAAGGTCATGCTTCTCCATTAGGCAAGGCAGATCTGTAGTGAGAATGTTCATAACGAGGATATTTGTCTTGTAATTTGACATTTGCTGATAGGTTGGCATTTCCCTGAGACATAATATAGTGGGGTCTGCTTTTCTTCTCCGCGTAAATAAGCCGCTGTGTCTATTTATGTTAGGGTCCAAATGATACATCAATTGGTCTATAAAATTGACATAAGCAGTGTACTGAGAACACTTTAGTCCACAGTGCACAGATTTCAGGAAAACAGTATATAGATGATATACCATCTGTGAGTGGCCATATCATCTCACCAGATGGTTTACTGGTGAACTGAAAAGCTTCAAAAATTATGTGTTTTTATATATAGTAGGTGCCAGATGGACGAAACATTCTATTTTTAAAGTTGTGTGAGCATTTAACATTCCTCGTCTTACTGGGTCACATGTATAGATGATGGTGACCAGCAGGAACCGGCAAGAACAGTCTGTATAAAATCACATCCCCACTTTATGCAGGAGGCCCCACACACATATCTCACAGGTCAGTGCAGCTTACCTAAGGTTCTGTGAAACATGATACTAGTTCCTGTTCTATGATTTTTGGCATGTTAGTGTGATACAGCCTCACAATTTAAACTGTGCTGATACTGCAAAATAAAATCAGCTAGTTTTAGTGAACAAACATGCTGAACTGTTTAATTTAGTTACTTATTTTCTATAGCCAATTAGAATCATAGAGAGTTTAAAATCTTGTGATTTGTTGCTTTTAGTCTTTTGACAACTCTAGTCAGACACTGCCAGTCAATATAATTACAAACCACGGCTCTTTCCACGGTGGGTGGTAATGCCTTCTATTAAGTATTAATTGATTCAGAGTAGATAAATCTGACACAACTTCACTGTATAACAAGGTGCTTGGTATTAAAAATTAAACTCACTTGAATGAATATCTGCCGTTTTTACTGAAGATACAAATTAGTACAAGCGTAGTACTTTGTATCTTTAACAAAAAAACACAATTCTGACAAATTACTGGAACATGTGACACTGTGGCTCAAAGAATGTTCAGTTCAGTCTTACTCACAAGATACCACCTCACAACTTATACAGGTGTGGATGTTGTACAAGTACAAAAAGGTCAAAATAGATCGTTTTAAACATGAATAAAAACCCATAAATAAAAACATATAGCTGAATTAAGCATTATCAGTTTGAGACAATGCAGATGTCTGTGTGTTTAATATAGACAGTTAGCTAACCAGTGTTTAAGAACTTAAATGAGGAAAGAAAAAAGGAAAAAGAACAGTACTGTTTAGTTGTGAGAAATAAATAAGAAAAATATAATATGTAAAACACTGAGTTTTGTTGGGCCATTATGTGTTCTAATTATAAAAAGGTGGGCCATGAGGTGAAAAGGTTGAGGACCCCTGACATAGAAGATCATGCCACAGCCATGTCAGTGTCACAGATGTGCTCGAAAGGGCCCAGCCTTCTTAATAATATCTGGTCAACAGCAGACCTGGGTTCTGAAACTGACCTATGTGACCTAATTAACCTGGTAAAAAGCTGTGCAGCAAATGGATTATGCCTGGAAATTGTACCTTAGTCCAAACTGCTTAGTGAATTAAAATAAAAAAGTAAACATTTACCACAAACTTGAAAATTAATAAAGTAGATGAACAACTGAAGTTAATAACTAAATAAGTACCATCAGAATCCACGGAGGCAGTCCTGTCTATCTCCCCTGCGAGGGCAATAGCAAGTGACGTTTTGCCCACCCCATTCTGGCCAAGCAGTGCGATCCTCAGGGGGCCGCCCTGCCTCTCCTCTGTGTCTGCATTGATGACCTCATCCTGTGCAGGGATGAAGCTTATTGGAGGTGGGGAAGTTCCACCAAGTCCAGGTGTCCAGTCACAGTCATCATTGACAGCTTCTTCTCTTCTGAGCTGATGTTTGAATGGAACAGGGGTGCTTCCTCTACGAAGTGGCGGGGCACTGGACAAAGTCATGCTGCATGCACAAATTAAAAGATCGAATTAGCGACTTGAGACCAGTATAAGGTTTCAGTAGTGATGGTTCATGTTGGTCACCTGTTGCTCAGTTAGAATGTAAGACAGGAAAACACATCCTCACTCCACCAACACACAGACTCTGTTTTATTAACTTTTGCACATTCACACAAAATTATTTTTTAAATGTTCAGTGTTATTAATGTTATTCTGTTAAGTAGTTTATTTATATACCTCATAATTTGAGTCACAGCATGGATGGAGAGAGATTATTTACACTTCATGAAGCAACCAGACTTAGTCACTGTTACCTAACAGGCTGAAAACTGAACATTTTGAGAGAGAAAGAGAGAGAGAGGCAGAGAGAGAGACGCAGAGAGAGAGAGAGAGAAAGAGAGAGAGAGAGAGAGAGAGAGAGAGAGAGAGAGAGAGAATGAGAGAGAGAGTTTAAAGCTTTGTAAACTGGGCTGTATAATAGTTTAACATTAATTTTTATCAGAATAGAAAAGGTTTAAGAAACCTATTTCTGATATTTCAAAATACATTATTTACAGCATTTGTCACTGACAGACGTTCAATACAGGAAATATTACAGAACATATAATTAACAAACTCATTTTCAGAGGTTAGTCAATACAGACATCCCTTGTTGGAGTTATGGGCAGATTTTCAGTGGCTTTTATACTGTTCATATTGATATTGTAATTATATTGTATAGACCAAAATTAGGAAACATATTGTGATATAACTGTGGCCATTATTATCTAGCCCTAATTTGTACAGACCGGTCTCTAATCTTTGCTTCATTCTATATAAATACATTCAGTTCTGGTAATCAGCAGCTTTTCAGGTATCAGCCTCTAATCAGTAAAACAGTAACTTAAAACAGTAAAAACACACACACAGTCTCTTCACCCAGAATATTAATAAAGCTAGTTAAAGGTCATTCTCGGAGTCTGGGGTCTTTACTGTTCTCAACATGTAGTTATTGTTTGTTTCAGAGCTGTAAGTTATATTGTGCATTTTCTCTAGTTTATCTTTTCGAGCGTCTGTCGACCTGTTCAGTCTGATCTCTGCGCTAATAAACAGCTAGTCTGAGGAGTTACAGAGAGCGTCATCACAATCACAGTACACTTATAGTCCTGCTTTAATCCTGCAGTGTGTGTGAGTTTATTTCAGTGTTTTAGAGCTCCTACCTCTCTCTCGCCCATCAGAGGTCTCTCTCTCTTTCTCTCTCTCTCCGCGGTTCGTCCGTTACTCCGCTCTGAGCTGCTGCTCAGTAACGATGCCTCGCGCTCCTCCTCCTCCCGCGCTCCCACTCAGAGGTGCGCGCGACTCTTCCCTCTCTCTCTCTCTCTCTCTCTCTCTCTCTCTCTCTCTCTCTCTCTCCTTTCTCTTTTTCTCTCTCTGTCTCTGTATGTATATATACAGCTCTGAAAAAAAGTCATCGCACCAAGCTGAACTGGATTTTTTGTGGCATAAAGACTGGTGGAGGAGAACATGCCAAGATGCATGAAAATTGTGATTAAAAACAGGGTTATTCCACCAATTATTGATTGCTGAACTCTTAAAACTTTATGAATATAAACTTGTTTTCCTTCCATTATTTCAGCTCTGAAAGCTCTACAATTTTTTGTTATTACAGCCATTTCTCATTTTCTGCAAATAAATGCTCTAAATGACAATACTTTTATTTGGAATTTGGGAGAAATGATGAGAAACGTTTATAGAATAAAACAACAATGTTCATTTTACTTGTTCATTTTAAAATCAGAAAAACTGATTTAGAAACTGAAAGGTCTATTTTTTTCAGAGCTATATATACGCTTTGGGATACGCTTTGTTCCTCTCTTTCTCTTTGTCTAGCTTTCTGTGCTATCCACCTTATTCTTCATTATTCTGCATGATTATAGGGCAGCGGCCACGTATACTTTGTGTTAGACCACCCATTGCAGCAGCAGACTATTGATATGGGTTACACACCCACATAATAATATAATGTAAAATACATAGTATTGTATATTACACTCAGTTACTTATAGGATGTCACAGTGAATAAAAGAAGAGGATACATTTTTGTTTGAACAACAGTGTTTTAAACACAAATCAAGAATATCAGGGTCATGAGAAGTTTAATTGAACTTGTATTTACAACTTTCCACAGAAGTGGAGATGGTAAATTAGCTAGTTAGCTAGCTGTTAAGATAAGTAAACTAAGCTGTAATTCTTAAAAAAAATATATAAACTAATAAACATTTTATTTTAAAGTCAAACTAGCGCTAATAAACGCAGTCCGACAGTGCTACACTTAGGAACTCTAAGTATTTCGGAAAACTAGGGCGATATCAGCGGATTGTCCCATGTAGCTTGTAGCGGCTAATGCTAATACTGCTCCAGCTGTACTAGCCAGGGTTAGCAACAGGATACAAGGCAATAATACTCACCTCTGAACGGCGAAAGAGCTACCGCTTAGTGCAGTTAGCAGCTAATGCTAATACTGCTCCAGCAGTGCTAGTCGGGGTTAGCAGCAGGCTACAGGCCGATAATACTCACCTCTAAACGGCAAAAGAGCTAGCGCTTAGCAGCTAATGCTAATACTGCTCCAGTCTTAGTGCTGTAGAAAAACTTGACTGAAAATCCTTTATAACACCGCTCAAGAAAGTACTGAAATTGTTCCGTTTTACACTATCTAACCTAGCTAGATAGCTATGCTGTATAAATAACTTAAGATTGGTACATAATGCTCTTGCTGGATTCCAAATTGTCCTATGCTGGGTCTGTTGTTGATGGCTTATTTTAACACATTCAACCAAACGCCCATATGTCTGCCCTTACACACCCAGTGCTCCACTTTAGATTATCTTTAAAGCAAAAATCTTCTCTAACAGACTCACAGCACCTGACCTGTCCACTTCACAAGAGCCAGTTACCCTCCACAGAGCAAGCAGAGCAGATGTATGGAGGTTTGGGTAGATGTGTTAAATTTAGCTCCTTTAACCACAGACGCAGCTCCTCTTCTCTGAAAAGCAGTGGATGTAAGTTCAGTCCACACAGCACTCCTATGTTTTTATGTGCTGTGTGAAAGCTGGTTAGCTTTACTGTAAAAACGCTGATATAACTTTAGCCTCTGTCAATTCTGGGCTAGCATAGGGTTAATAGCTGTAGTTATTTTAGACTGCACTTTATATATAATACGACCTGAAACCATCAAATGTGAACTGACCGAAAATTCTAACACTCTTGAAAGTGGGTGTGGCAGAATAAGGTAGATTTGTCTGTCTCTCCTTTCTCTCTCTCTCTCTCTCTCTCTCACAGATCAGACACAGATCAGAGGTCGGGTACTCTCAGATAAACTAAAGTCATCTTCATTCTTCAGTCTTGTCTTCAGAGAGAACTCTGCTGTAATGGTTGATGATCGTCTGCACACCTAAGTTAACCTCTCACTGTGTGCCTCGTCAGTAGGGGGCAGCAAAGAACAATCCAAAGCAAACCGAACAGTGACCTTTACACCCGCACTTGTTAATCTTTTCTGTAGGGTACTCTGAATAAAGCTACATGACACCTGTATAAGTAGTTCACACAAACAACTGACATAAACATACATAAACATTATTAATTGGTAAACAGTTTGATGCTATTTTAAGGTCATAAAAAGGATCAAGCTGTCATAGTTGCCTAATAAACACTCCATAAAGGAAAGTAAAAACAATTACCTATTCCTTCTGTAACTGAACTGACATCATAAAATGTGTCATTTATTATTAATTATTTTTAAATACATATGTATTGGAAGTGTTGGAAGACCTAAACAGCATTGAAGGTCTTACAATAAAAAAAAAAAAAAAAAAAAAAAAAAAAATAATAATAATAATAATAATAATAATAATCTCAGTTTGTTGTTTTGTTCACCTTTAACTATATTAAAAACAACAAATAATTTATGTTTTTATTTAATTTTCTATTTATTAATTTCTTATTTTTATCTGATGACTGCAGCATGCCTTAAAGACACTAGGGACAGTTTTTTTTTTCCAGATAATTACACATTTTTAAAACAGGCACATTAAAATGCCCAGCCTGGAACTGAGGGCTTTTAATTTGAGAACCGAATGCTTAGCCTGACACACCTCTGCCCTTTCACAGTCTTCTGCCCAGGCAAAAGCTTGACTGCTGATGGATTTATTTACACTGTTTAAGCTCTGCTCCTGCTTTAAAACACACACTGAAAGACTGCACTGAGATACTGTAATATTCTTATGTTATCAGTCATGTTTTATTTGCTGTCAGTACACATAACAAGACCTGTTGTGGCTGGCTAGTTAGCTACATTAGCTAGTTAACCAGTACTAACAACTGTACTTTTTGTCTATTTCTAAAGCTAAATAGGTCCATGAGAAAAAGGAACTCTTTAAGGCTAGGTAGTAATTTCTTGATTAGTCATAATTTTAATTTTTTAAGTAAAATTATTGCTTAAAAATCACTACACCACTCCTGTAAGGTGTAATAGGCAGAATCAGGGGCGTAGCAGCAAATTCTGGGCCCTGTACACCCTCTATGTTAATGGGCCCCTATCCATGCCAGTAAACAAAGGAAAGTGAGCGAAAAAAAATCAGGATTTTCATGGGCCCCTCTCCCTACTCGGGCCCTGGGTAGTCAGGTCCACTTTTCCCCCCACTACCACGCCCATGGGCAGAATGGCTTCTCTCTCATGCAACTAACTTCTGTATACCAGGCTCAACCAACTCTTGCTTCTCTTTCTAGAGCTGTGAACTGCTGTACAACATTGTAATTCTAACAATATTACAAGGACTACAAAGATCAGCCAATGGAGAACTGAATCGTTTCTTCAATTACAGATAAATTCTGGCAGATGCTGCGAAGAGTACAAACATGTCAGAGGAAGCAAGAAGAGAAGAGAAGAGAAGAGAAGAGAAGCGAGAGTAACCAAGCTAGAGACCGCACGAGAATTAAAATCGGACACCCTTTAACTCAATGTCGTGAGCTACAAGATAATAAAGGGTAACCACCAAACAGACAATGAGCTATCCAACTACTTATAGGAATTTTGTTGCACTGCTGTTTGGCTGCGTAGTATAATCTAGTCTACATTGCCTGCTAGGTCATAACATTACTGCATGGTCCTATTGTCCATGTTTTGTTAATATTACGGTATATTACGGCTATATCATTTGCTTTTGTTAACTTTGTAAGCTTGCGATGCAGGGCTCCAAACACTGATCTAGATATACTTTTTAGTAAGGGCTGGTAAAAGCTTTGGATTTTAACCGATACCATGTTTTTCT